>NC_053023.1:432006231-432216063 GCF_003073215.2 Triticum urartu | reverse complement strand
TTAGGTCCGTACACGCCGTAGCAGAATGGCGTCGTGGAACGCAAGAATAGAACACTTATTGAGATGGCCCAGACGATGCTCGATGAATACAAGACTCCAAGGAAGTTCTGGCCTGAAGCCATTGATACTGCATGCCATATCATCAACCATGTTTATCTTCACAAGCTTCTAAACAAGACATCCTATGAGCTCCTTACTGGCAAGAAGCCAAATGTCAGTTACTTCATAGTATTTGGTGCCAGGTGCTGGATCAAGGATCCACATCACACTTCAAAATTTGCACCGAAAGCACATGAAGGTTTTATGCTTGGATATGGAAAGGATTCGCACTCCTATAGAGTCTTCAACCTCTTTCACTATAAAGTGGTTGAAACTGTGGATGTGTGGTTCAATGAGACTAACGGCTCGCAAAGAGAGCACCTGCCAAATGTGCTAGATGAAGCACCATCCAGTGAAACCATCAAAATCATGGGAATTGGAGAAATCATACCATCTGAAGCTCAGCCTGAAGAGGAACTCATCATCTCTGCACCTGATCAACCTGAAGACAACAATGTTCAGCCTGAAGACAATCCTTCTAACAATGACAATGATCAGCAAGAGCAAAATCTTCGTCCTGTTCATCCTCATGTTGCAAATGAAGTACAGATTGAGAGAATAATTGATAGCATCAATGCACCAGGTCCACTCACTCGTTCAAGGGCAACACAGCTAGCAAATTTCTGTGGGCACTTCGCATTTGTATCAATATCTGAACCCAAGAAAGTTGATGAAGCCTTCATGGAACCTGAATGGATTCAAGCTATGCAAGAAGAGCTTCAATAGTTTGAGTTGAATAATGTATGGGAACTGGTTAAGCGTCCTGATCCTCGTAAGCACAATATAATAGGCACAAAATGGATATATCGCAACAAGCAAGATGAGCATGGTCAAGTTGTCAGAAACAAAGCTCGTCTCGTTGCTCAAGGATACACTCAAGTTGAAGGAATTGACTTCAATGAAACATTTGCTCCTGTGGCTAGGCTTGAAGCTATACACATACTGTTGGCCTATGAAAATCATCATAACATTCTTTTGTATCAAAGGATGTGAAGAGCGCTTTTCTCAATGGCAAGATTGAAGAAGAAGTGTATGTTGCACAACCGCCTGGCTTTGAAGATCCAAAACATCCTGACATGGTCTACAAACTCAACAAGGCACTGTATGGCCTTAAACAAGCCCCTCGAGCTTGGTATGACACACTCAAAGGCTTCCTGAAGAGCAAAGGCTTCAAACCTGGTTCCCTAGATCCCACTCTCTTCACGAAGACATATGATGGTGAACTGTTTGTGTGCCAAATATATGTGGATGATATTATCTTCGGCTGCACTAACCAGAAATACAGTGAAGAGTTTGGATACATGATGCAAGAGCAATATCAGATGTCCATGATGGGTGAACTGGAGTTCTTCCTTGGCCTTCAAATACGTCAGCAACGCAGCGACATCTTCATACCTCAAGAGAAATACCTCAAATATTGCCTGAAGAAATTTGGAATGCAAGACTGCAAAGGGTACATGACGCCAATGCCAGTCAAACACCATCTGGGTCCCGACGACAATGGTAAAGAGTTCGATCAAAAGGTATACCGCTCCATGATTGGTTCTTTGCTTTATTTCTGTGCATCTAGGCCAGATATCATGCTTAGTGTTTGCATGTGTGCCTGGTTCCAAGCAGCACCAAAGGAATCGCATCACTTAGCTGTGAAGTGAAATCTTAGATATTTGGCTCACACCCCAACACTAGGATTATGGTATCCAAAGGGCTCAGAGTTTGATCTAGTTGGATTCTTGGATGCTGATTATGCTGGTGACAAGGTGGATCGCAAGTCTACATCAGGCACATGTCATTTTTTGGGACGATCACTTGTATGTTGGTCTTCAAAGAAGCAGAACTGTGTATCTCTCTCCACTGCTGAATCTGAATACATTGCTGCTGGATCTTGCTGCGCTCAGCTTCTATGGATGAAGCAAACACTCAAAGACTATGGCATTCATCTGAAGCAAGTGCCACTCTACTGCGACAACGAGAGCGCCATCAAGATTGCCAACAACCCAGTTCAGCACTCGAAGACAAAGCACATTGAAATTCATCATCACTTTCTCAGAGATCATGTTATGAAGGAAGATATTGATATCATACACGTCAACACTGAAGAGCAATTGGCAGATATCTTCACAAAGCCCTTGGATGAGAAGAGTTTTTGCAAGTTACGGTGTGAGCTAAATATCTTGGAATCCTCAAATGTCCTGTGATCAGGCACACTTCCTAACACTTATGCATGTTGATGACTTAGATGTGCAACACACGAAGTAACATATGTCTTCAATCAATGAAGACTTGCATTCTGAGTGTGAATACATTAACGTGGAATTTGACTTCAGAGCGCCACGAAAGTTGTGCATCGTGTCTGGGTCTAATACTTCCTATACGGTGGGTAACGCCACCACAAAATTCTTCCCTAAGAAGTGTTTCTCACATGGCGTTACATTTGCAAAGTCTTCGTTTTCTGTTTTTCTTCAATGTTAACAAGTCCTCATGTTTATCTTCAACATACTGATTTGGTTTCTGTCCTCTACAGCATTCACTTATAGCTATGGCTTCTTGCTGAATCTTTTGAACTAAGTGAATGTGATCGGACCCTAACCCCTCTATGCTTCTTTCCGAAGTCTATCTATCCAAATCATATGCATTCTATTAACACTGTCAAAATGTCTTCTCTGCATCCTTCTCAGCAGAAGACACAGAGACAAACATTAATCTGCTTTCAATGCTAAATCCTTTCACCTGAAACCCGGAGAAGTGGGAACGACCACCCGACAATCCAGGCGTGCGTGGGAACGTGGAACAACCTCCGATGTGTTGCATGATAGCCACGTGTCCTTCAGATGTGAACCGCCAGGGGCACCCGTGTAATAACATTGTGCCGTCCCTGTCCCTATATATACACACCTCACCCTAGTCATTATCCTTTCTTCCACTCTCGCACAAACCCTAGCGCCACCGCTAGCCCCCGACGACGCCGGCGACGAAGCGCTTCACTGCCGCGACCTCACCGACGCCGTCTTCACGCCGACCGCGGACATCGTCTTCTCCGCCATCACCGTAGGTGTCCTCCGTCGCCAAGTTAGGGCATGGAAGATCGAACTGCTCGGCCTCCTCTCCCACTCCGTCTAGCAGTTCCTCGTGTGGTAAATAAAACCCCTTTTTACGGTCCCTTTGATCCGATAGATTCATCCTTTTCTACCACAAGCAATTTCTATTCACACAAGTTGGATCTATTTCACACTACATCTCATAATATGCCTAGTATGTTCACTTATGCTTCACAAAGTAGTTAGATTCCTCACTTGTACTTATTTGTGGATTCGTAAAAATCTGGAACCAACTCTCTATCTATGAGTGAATGTCTTCGCACTATGAGGTTAATGTCTTCTAAACTGATTTATCTTCAAAATCTTCTGAGAATGCATATGACCTCTTCCCCTTCCCTCGCACCTTAATGCTGTCATAGGTACATGTCTGTGGGAGAATCCCTTGGTTCTCGTAGTCTGCATTCATTTGTAGAATTCTTACAGCATCATATAAATTCCCCTGAAGCAAGTTCTTGTCTGACCAGTAGACGGAAGACTTTGACAGTTTTGAAGCCTTTCAATTTAAACTTCATGGCACCAGAAAAATATGCAAGGAAGGGTGGCAGACAACGTCATGGCAACACCTCAAGAGATTTGCCTCCTGACCTCTATGAGTTGTACAAGACAGATCCAGAGGAGGACTACAATCAGCGGAAAACTCGAATCCAATGGATTCGAAGATATTGGGCAGAACAGTGGTTCAAGTACAGGTTCGTGACCCAGGAGTATGCTGAGAAGAATGCCATCAAGCGACTGTGGGGAGACATCCTATACAAAAATCTTCAACCCAGGTCCAGAGCTAAAGCCATTGAACAAGGCTTCTATCCTTGTATGGTTCGTGGACCACAGCCTGCAGATGCAGACCCATCGTCATTGTTGTGGTGTCGTGATGATAATCTTCTCAAGCGCAACCTTCAGTTTGCTAGGAACTCGGCCAAAGAAAACAAGAAGTCGCGGGGCTTAGACTTCAACCCAGGTCCCTCTGCTCCTCGTGTCGATGGCTCACGCGAAGCTGAACCCAATCTTGTTGGGCCCTTCTACAACCTGGAAGGTCTCATCACTAATATTATGGTTCAAGGGGCAGTCGTGGATCAACCTACAGACGATGCTGAATCTGATGAAGCGCCTGCACCACCAAAGCCAAAGAAGCAGAAGAAGCCCAAAGCTTCAAAGCCTGCCCCTGCACCAAAGGTCTCACGGGCGAAGCCTCTGGCCACTGCACCTCCTAAACACAGTGTGCAGTCTGAAGATTTGTCACGCATCTCCAGGCCCTCCAAAGTGAAGATGCCCATGCAACCCACCAGCCAAGCACTGACCCCTGCTGCTGTTCTGCGAAATGAGAATGACGCCATTGATCTGTCCAGCGACCACGATCTTGGCGATGACGCTCTTGAGCAGTTGATCAAGAGCAAGCAAGAGGCAGAAATCTTCAATAACCTTCCTCTCTTTGATGTTGAAATCATCAACACATTCATTGATGAGTGGTTTGACAGCCCCAATGTTAGCTTTGATGATCTTCAGCTTCCCGTTGGCCTCAGCGTCGCCTTCCACGGAGCCATTGCTGCTGAGCTGGCTCTAGCTCAGAAGATTGTTGAGCTAAAACACACGTGCCCCTCGCGCTCAAACTGACGCCACTGGTAGCACCATTGCGCAAAGGCCTCGAAGGCGATCTCGTGTCCTAAATGACCGAGAGCTTCTCGTCGCGCTACACCAGAAACAGGACAAACATCACGATTGGCTTAAGCGTCAGATGCAAAGCCTCTTGGTGGATGTCAATCGCATTCGCAATCTTGCCACCAAGAATGCCTTTGTTACTCATGAAATCTGTCGGAGGTCTTGGAAGAGTTTGACATTGCTTAGTGCTGAAGCTGATCTGCAGGACGATGGCTTCACCGAAAGATTCAAGTTTGACTCAACTCCTCCAAGGAATGCTCACTTGCGTCGGACTCCCTTACTTGAAGACTCTGACTACTCGTCCTCAGCTGCGACAGTGAATGCCAGAGTCATCGATGACCAAGATGATGCAACTTCACCTCCTCCAACTTCAGCGCGTGTCAACACTGCACCAAGTTCTTCTGCACCACCCGACCTCAACGATGACCCTGCTGCCTCGCCTGCACCTCATGGGAACGAGTAGGCACTCTATGTCTTCAAACCTTTTTGGTCCTTACTGACAAAAGGGGGAGAAGCATATGAGTTGATAGTCTTCAAGCGGGTCCATATGGGTTGTTGCTTTACTTTTTGCTACTTTTGCCAAGTGTTTACAACTCTTGCTTTTCGATACATTTGGTTCTTTGAGTTGTAACACTTAAACTCGATGGTCGTCTGCTACTTATTTGCTATTCTGTGATGCGATGATAAATTCCGCATGTGCGATGATAAATTCCGCACTTAGGTCATTTTGCAGACGTCCATTTTCCATTATGCATGTCATTATCTTCATTACATCATATAATGCATGATGAATTGTCATCATAGGTTGAAGAGGATCTCCACAAGTACAACCTGCCATGTGCATTTGCATTCCAAGAGCAAAGTACTTATATGCACATCTTCAGGGAGGGAGCCTTTGCAACTTATGAAGAAAATATCCTATCCTTTACAATTTCACATAATTTATTCCCCGTTGAAAACTTCAACCAGTTTGTCATAAATCACCAAAAAGGGGGAGATTGTAAGTGCATCTAGTGGCACCCCTAGTTGGTTTTGGAGTATTGATGACAAACCTGGTTGAGGGACTAATGTGTTTGTGAGAATTGCAGGATAACACAGGTAGAAGTCCCTCATTGATTCGGTTTTCCTACCAGAGATGACCCCTGAAAATGTATGAAGACATTGAAGTCAAAAGTGGTATGTGAAGACATTCACATTGAAGACTATGACAAGAGAAGACATCGCGTGAAGACTATGGAGCGCGAAGACTTAGTTGTTTCGTCATTCTTTTTCTCCTTTGTTGAGTCATAGGAACCACCGTACTGTTAAGTGGGGTCCAAGCGAACCAGTCAGAATGACTAAAGTGATGCTTAACCAAAATCCAATGTCTTCGAGTGAAGACTATGAGAGCAAATCTTATTCAGAGTTGGATAAGTCAGCTTTGCTTGTAGCCCAAGTAAAGTTGCCGTGTGTGTTTGAAATCTGACCATTGGAACATGTGTCAGTTCCTTAGTGACCCAGGGTCATTTCAGACAAATCAGGTCGGGTTGCCTAGTGGCTATAAATAGCCCACCCCCTACAACCATAAACGGTTGGCTGCTCAGAGTTAGTGTACGGCTTTTGTCGTTTGAGAGCAACCCACCTTGAAGCCTTTGAGAGATAATTCCTTGCGAGGATAAAGCCCTAAACACCCAGAGCCAAAGAGTATTAGACATCACTTAAGTCTTCCTGTCTGTGTGATCTGAAGACTTATTACACTTGAGGACTGTGAATCCTCCAGCCAGTTAGGCGTCGCGTTCTGAGCATCCAAGAGTCATTGTGGATCGCCGGTGAACAAAGTCTGTGAAGGTTTGGAAGTCTACCTTGAAGACTTACCAGAGTGATTGGGCAAGGACTGGGTGTCCTTAGCTCAAGGGGAATAAGGTGAAGACACGGTCTTCTGAGTTGAATCTCAGCCTCCCTAACCAGACGTACAGTTGTCACAGCAACTGGAACTGGTCCAATAAATCATTATCTTCAACGAGTCACTGATTCTATCCTTCCCATCTCTTTATTTACAGTTGGTCCTTGTGAAGTAATTGCATGTTTGCATTATCCTTTGTCTTCACTGAGTGACTGCTTGTCCTGATTGGCTTCATACTATCTTCCTACCTGGTCTATACCGCCTAGCTGCTATTAGTCGTTGTGCTTTCACTTCATTGAATACTTGACTATGGCTTGCTTAGTGTAGTCTACCTTCCGCTGCATGGTAATAGGTTATTTCTATCGTTTGTCTTCGAAACTTCCATGTTTTGAAGACTTTCATAAAAATCGCCTATTCACCCCCCCTCTAGTCGATCACTAGCACTTTCAGGTCTATCCACCCGTCCATGGATGGCGCAATTGGCTCCGAATTGAGGGTCGGAGCGGTTGCCAGTGCGGTGTCCTGAACATTGTCCGATGGTAGAGCTAAATCATGCTCATCGTGACCGTGCGGCGCACTCGCCAGGGGCTCGAATCCGTTGAAGATCAAGTCTCCGCGGATGTCGACCGTGTAGTTTAAGCTTACAAACCTGACCTGGTGGCCAGGGGCGTAACTCTCGATCTGCTCCAGATGGCCAAGCGAGTTGGCCCGCAGTGCGAAGCCACCGAATACAAAGATCTGTCCGGGGAGAAAAGTCTCACCCTGGACTGCATCGCTATCGATGATCGAAGGAGCCATCAAGCCTAACGATGATGACATAGAGGAACTCTCAATGAAAGCACCAATGTCGGTGTCAAAACCGGCGGATCTCGGGTAGGGCGTCCCGAACTGTGCGTCTAGGCGGATGGTAACAGGAGGCAGGGGACACGATGTTTACCCAGGTTCAGGCCCTCTTGATGGAGTTAATACCCTATGTCCTGCTTGATTGTTCTTGATGATATGAGTAGTACAAGAGTTGATCTACCACGAGATCGAAGAGGCTAAACCCTATAAGCTAGCCTATGGTATGATTGTTGTTGTTGGTCCTATGGACTAAACCCTCCGGTTTATATAGACACCGGAGGGGGCTAGGGTTACACAGAGTCGGTTACAAGGAAGGAGATCTATATATCTATATTGCCAAGCTTGCCTTCCCCGCCAAGGAGAGTCCCATCCGGACACGGGACGAAGTCTTCAATCTTGTATCTTCATAGTCCAACAGTCCGGCCAAAGGATATAATCCGGATGTCCGGATACCCCCTAATCCAGGACTCCCTCAATGCTCTATAGGTGTCTCCAATGGTGTTTGTTGACTTGGCATAGATCAAGATTATTGTCACTCCGTGAACTGGAGAGGTATCTCTGGGCACTCTCGGTAATGCATATCACTATGAGCCTTGCAAGCAATGTGACAAATGAGTTGGTTATGGAATGATGCATTACGAAATGAGTAAAGATACTCGCCGATAACGAGATTGAACTAGGTATGAGGATACGGACGATCAAATCTCGGGCAAGTAACATACCGATGACAAAGGGAATGACGTATGTTGTTATGCGGTTTGACCGATAAAGATCATCGTAGAATATGTAGGAGCCAATATGAGCATCCAGGTTCCGCTATTGGTTATTGACCGGAGATGTTTCTTGGTCATGTCTACATAGTTCTCGAACCCGTAGGGTCCGCATGCTTAACGTTCGATGATGATATGTATTGTGAGTTATGTGATTTGATGTACCGAAGGTTGTTCGGAGTCCCGGATGTGATCGCGGACATGACGAGGAGTCTCGAAATGGTCGATACATGAATATTGATATATTGGAAGGTCGTGTTTGGACACCGGAAAGGTTTCGGATAGGTTCGGGCATATTCCGGAGTACCGGGGGGGTTAGCGGAACCCCCCCCCCTCCGGGGGGTTAATGGGCCTTCATGGGATTTAGTGGAAGAGAGAGGAGGCGGCCAAGAGGAGGGGTGCGCCCCCCAAGCCCAATCCGAATTGGGGAGGGGGGCCGGCCCCCTTTCCTTCTTCTCCTCTTCCCTTTCCTTCCCCCTCCTAGTTGGACTAGGAAAGGGGGGAACCTACTCCTAGTAGGAGTAGGATTCCCCCTTGGGGCGCGCCCTATGAGGCCGGCTGCCCCCCTCCTCCACTCCTTTATATACGAGGGAGGGGGCACCCCTTAGACACACAACTTGATATCTTAGCCGTGTGCGGTGCCCCCCTCCACAGATTTCCACCTCGGTTATATTGTCGTAGTGCTTAGGCTAAGCCCTACATCGGTAACTTCATCATCACCGTCAACACGCCGTCGTGCTAACAAAACTCTCCCTCGGCCTCAGCTGGATCTAGAGTTCGAGGGACGTCACCGAGCTGAACGTGTGCACATCACAGAGGTGCCGTGCGTTCGGTACTTGATCGGTTGGATCGCGAAGACGTTCGACTACATCAACCGTGTTACTCAACGTTTCCGCTTTTCGGTCTACGAGGGTACGTAGACACACTCTCCCCTCTTGTTGCTATGCATCTCTTAGATAGATCTTGTGTGATCGTAGGAATTTTTTTTGAAATACCGCGCTCCCCAATAGAAGCTACCGGCGCATGGCTTCACCTAGGCACTACGGCGATATGACCGAGGGGGGTTCCGGTAACCTCCCGGTACTCCAGAAAAATGCCCAAACGTCTCGGAACCATTCCGATGTCCAAATGCAACCTTCCAATATATGAATCTTTACCTCTCTACCATTTCGAGACTCCTCGTCATGTCTGTGATCTCATCCGGGACTCCGAACAAACTTCGGTCATCAAATCACATAACTCATAATACAAATCATCATCGAACATTAAGCGTGCAGACCCTACGGGTTCGAGAACTATGTAGACATGACCGAGACACACCTGCGATTGATAACCAATAGCGGAACCTGGATGCTCATATTGGCTCCTACATATTCTACGAAGATCTTTATCGGTCAAACCACATAACAACATACGACATTCCCTTTGTCATCGGTATGTTACTTGCCCGAGATTTGATCGTCCGTATCCTCATACCTAGTTCAATCTCATTATCGGCAAGTCTCTTTACACATTTCGTAATGCATCATTCCATAACTAACTCATTAGTCACATTGCTTGCAAGGCTCATAGTGATGTGCATTACCGAGAGGGCCTAGAGATACCTCTCTGATTCACGGAGTGACAAATCCTAATCTCGATCTATGCCAACTCAACAAACACCATCGGAGACACCTATAGAGCATCTTTATAATCACCCAGTTACGTTGTGATGTTTGATAGCACACAAGGTGTTCCTCCGGTATTCGGGAGTTGCATAATCTCATAGTCAAAGGAACATGTATAAGTCATGAAGAAAGCAATAGCAATAAAACTAAGTGATCATTATGCTAAGCTAACGGATGTGTCTTGTCCATCATATCATTCTCAAATGATGTGATCCCGTTCATCAAATTACAACACATGTCTATGGTCAGGAAACTTAACCATCTTTGATTAACGAGCTAGTCAAGTAGAGGCATACTAGGGACACTCTATTTGTCTATGTATTCGCACATGTACTAAGTTTCCGGTTAATACAATTCTATCCTGAATAATAAACATTTATCATGATATAAGGAAATACAAATAACAACTTTATTAATGTCTCTAGGGCATATTTCCTTCGGTCTCCCACTTGCACTAGAGTCAATAATCTAGATTACATAGTAAATGTCGGTGTTCTGGGACCCGGGGTGCCCAGACTTGCCTGCCTGCGGCCCAACGCGTGGCTCCACCAACGGCTTGGTACGGCCCATCTTTAGCAGCAACAACTCAAGACCCTCGTGAGGCGGACGACACCAAGACCTCCTTGGGGGCAGCCTCACTAGGCAGGCTCCCGAGAGGCGGAGATATCTATGCAAGGGGCACCTCGCGAGGTTCGCGTGACGTAAGCCATGACGACCAAGGCCAGGCGGGCACCAGCGGGCGTAGCGTACCAGTTTCCTCTTTGGTGCTAAGGAGGCAAGCGCATGCGCAGGGTCCCGAGGAATCAGGCAAAAGTTTCCATATCTGTGCAACAAGACCAAGACCAGCAGGACGGAGGTCATCGCGGAGCCCACAACAGCATCACCATGAGAGCCTTTGGAAGGCGAAGACCACCTTTTGTCAGGATAGCTTGTACTAGCTGTCCCCCTTCAAACTTGGCCGTTATGGGATCCCTTCCCGCCTAACATTTGGGAAGAGGACCGAGGACATTATAAATAGGACTTAGCCACCACCATAGAAGGGGGATCGGATTCATTCCACCCTGACGAGTTCACCAGCTCATTGAGCCCAAGAACACCTCACCTCCTGAGGCTGTTCATCCATTGTACTAGTTCATCCTCAACCCCTTGAGGCAATCCACCCACACACTAGAGTAGGGTATTACACCGCAAGGTGGCCCGAACCAGTATAAACTCTTGTGTCTCTTGTTCTTTGAGTCCGTGGAGCTAGGCCGTGGAATCATTGAGCATGCGAGTCGGGGAGAGAGTGTTCTTCATGTGCACCCCAGAGTTCCAACCTCACAAGGGTTTGTCATAACCCATAATCCGAAAGAAATGATTCTAACACCCACGGAGTCTTGGTGTTGATCATGTTTTGCTCATGAGAGAGGCTTAGTCAATGGGTCTGCAACATTCAGATTCGTATGTATCTTGCAAATCTCTATGTCTCCCTCCTTGACTTGATCACGGATGGAATTGAAGCGTCTCTTGATGTGCTTGGTTCTTTTGTGAAATCTGGATTCCTTTGCCAAGGCAATTGCACCAGTATTGTCACAAAAGATTTTCATTGGACCCGATGCACTAGGTATGACACCTAGATCGGATATGAACTCCTTCATCCAGACTCCTTCATTTGCTGCTTCCGAAGCAACTATGTACTCCGCTTCACATGTAGATCCCGCCACGACGCTCTGCTTGGAACTGCACCAACTGGCAGCTCCACCACTCAATATAAATATGTATCCGGTTTGTGACTTAGAGTCATTCGGATCAGTGTCAAAGCTAGCATCGACATAACCATTTACGATGAGCTCTTTGTCACCTCCATAAACGAGAAACATATCCTTAGTCCTTTTCAGGTATTTCAGGATGTTCTTGATCGTTGTCCAGTGATCCACTCCTAGAATACTTTGGTACCTCCCTGCTAAACTTATAGCAAGGCACACATCAGGTCTGGTACACAACATTGCATACATGATAGAACCTATGGCCAAAGCATAGGGAATGACTTTCATTTTCTCTCTATCTTCTGTAGTGGTCAGGCATTGAGTCTGACTCAACTTCACACCTTGTAACACAGGCAAGAACCCTTTCTTTGCTTGATCCATTTTGAACTTCTTCAAAACTTTATCAAGGTATGTGCTTTGCGAAAGTCCAATTAAGCGTCTTAATCTATCTCTATAGATCTTGATGCCCAATATATAAGTAGCTTCACCGAGGTCTTTCGTTGAAAAATTCTTATTCAAGTATCCTTTTATGCTATTCAGAAATTCAGTATCATTTCCAATCAACAATATGTCATCCACATATAATATCAGAAATGCTACAGAGCTCCCACACACTTTCTTGTAAATACATGCTTCTCCAAAAGTCTTTATAAAACCATATGCTTTGATCACACTATCAAAGCGCATATTCCAACTCCGAGATGCTTCCACCAGTCCATAAATGGATCGCTGGAGCTTACACACTTTGTTAGCACCTTTTGGATCGACAAAACCTTCTGGTTGCATCATATACAACTCTTCTTTAAGATATCCATTAAGAAATCCAGTTTTGACATCCATTTGCCAAATTTCATAATCATAAAATGCAGCAATTGCTAACATGATTCAGACAAATTTAAGCATCACTACGAGTGAGAAGGTCTCATCATAGTCAACTCCTTGAACTTGTCGAAAACCTTTTGCAACAAGTCAAGCTTTGTAGACAGTAACATTACCGTCAGCGTCAGTCTTGTTATTGAAGATCCATTTATTCTCTATGGCTTGCCAATCATCGGGCAAGTCAACCAAAGTCCATACTTTGATCTCATACATGGATCCCATCTCAGATTTCAGGGCCTCAAGCCATTTCTAGGAATTTGGGCTCATCATCACTTCCTCATAGTTCGTAGGTTCATCATGGTCAAGTAACATGACCTCCAGAACAGGATTACCGTACCACTCTGGTGCGGATCGTACTCTGGTTGACCTACGAGGTTCGGTAGTAACTTGATCTCAAGTTTCATGATCATCATCATTAGCTTCCTCATTGATTGGTGTAGGAATCCCTGGAACTGATTTCTGTGATGAACTACTTTCCAATTCGGGAGAAGGTACAATTACCTCATCAAGTTCTACTTTCCTCCCACTCACTTCTTTCGAGAGAAACTCCTTCTCTATAAAGGATCCATTCTTAGCAACGAATATCTTGCCTTCTGATCTGTGGTAGAAGGTGTACCCTATAGTCTCTTTTGGGTATCCTATGAAGACACATTTCTCTGATTTGGGTTCGAGCTTATCAGGTTGAAGCTTTTTCACATAAGCATCGTGATACGTCTCCAATGTATCTATAATTTTTGATTGATCCATGCTATATTATCTACTGTTTTGGACATTATTGGGCTTTCTTATCTACTTTTATATTATTTTGGGACTAGCCTATTAACCGGAGGCCCAGCCCAGAATTGTTGTTTTTTTGCCTGTTTTAGGGTTTCGAAGAAAAGGAATATCAAACGGAGTCCAAACGGAATGAAACCTTCGGGAACGTGATTTTCTCATCAAATACAACTCAGGAGACTTGGACCCTACGTCAAGCCACGTAACAGGAGGCCACGAGGTAGGGGGCGCGCCTACCCCCCCCCCCCCCCAAGGCGTGCCCTCCACCCTCGTGGGCCCCCTGTTGCTCTACCGACGTACTTCTTCCTCCTATATATACCCACGTACCCCCAAACGATCAGATACGGAGCCAAAACCCTAATTCCACCGCCGTAACTTTCTGTATCCATGAGATCCCATCTTGGGGCCTGTTCCGGAGCTCCGCCGGAGGGGGCATCGATCACGGAGGGCTTCTACATCAACAGCATAGCCCTTCCGATGAAGTGTGAGTAGTTTACCTCAGACCTACGGGTCCATAGTTAGTAGCTAGATGTCTTCTTCTCTCTTTTTGGATCTCAATACAATGTTCTCCCCCTCTCTTGTGGAGATCTATTCGATGTAATCTTCTTTTTGCGGTGTGTTTGTTGAGACCGATGAATTGTGGGTTTATGATCAAGTCTATCTATGAATAATATTTGAATCTTCTCTGAATTCTTTTATGTATGATTGGTTATCTTTGCAAGTCTCTTCGAATTATCAGTTTGTTTTGGCCTACTAGATTGATCTTTCTTTCAATAGGAGAAGTGCTTAGCTTTGGGTTCAATCTTGCGGTGTCCTTTCCCGGTGACAGTAAGGGCAGCAAGGCACGTATTGTATTGTTGCCATCGAGGATAACAAGATGGGGTTTTCTTCATATTGCATGAGTTATCCCTCTACATCATGTCATCTTGCTTAAGGCGTTACTCTGTTTTTAACTTAATACTCTAGATGCATGCTGGATAGCGGTCGATGAGTGGAGTAATAGTAGTAGATGCAGACAGGAGTCGGTCTACTTGTCTCGGACGTGATGCCTATATACATGATCATGCCTAGATATTCTCATAACTATGCTCAATTCTGTCAATTGCTCAACAGTAATTTGTTCACCCACCATAAGATACTTATGCTCTCGAGAGAAGCCACTAGTGAAACCTATGGCCCCCGGGTCTATCTTTATCATATTGATCTCCTACTACTTAGTTATTTACTTCGCTATTTACTTTGCCTTTATTTTACTTTGCATCTTTATCATAAAAATACCAAAAAAATTATCTTATCATATCTATCAGATCTCACTCTCGTAAGTGGCCATATAGGGATTGACAACCCCTATTTGCGTTGGTTGCGAGGATTTATTTGTTTTGTGCAGGTGCGAGTGACTCGCGCGTAGCCTCCTATTGGATTGATACCTTGGTTCTCAAAAACTGAGGGAAATACTTACGCTACTTTGCTGCATCATCCCTTCCTCTTCGGGGAAAACCAACGCAGTGCTAAAAGAGGTAGCAAGCAGGATTTCTGGCACCGTTGCCGGGGAGGTCTACGCAAAAGTCAACATACCAAGTACCCATCACATACCCTTATCTCCTGCATTACATCATTTGCCATTTTCCTCTCGTTTTCCTATGCCCCCCACTTCACCCTTGCCATTTTATTTGCCCTCTCTATCTATCCTCCCTCTCTATTTGCCTCTTTTTGCCCGCTTGCTTTTTGTTTGCTTGTGTGTTAGTTTGCTTGCTTGTCACGATGGCTCAAGATAATACTAAATTGTGTGACTTCACCAATACCAACAACAGTGATTTTATTAGCACTCCGATTGCTCCTCTTACCGATGCTGAATCTTGTGAAATTAATGCTGCTTTGCTGAATCTTGTTATGAAAGATCTGTTCTCCGGCCTTCCTAGTGAAGATGCCTCTACCCATCTAAATAGCTTCGTTGATTTGTGTGACATGCAAAAGAAGAAAGACGCCTTTATAAAAGCGTGTTCTTCTAGGTCCTACAAAAATAATGATGAAGATCTAAAAGTTATTGATGTGTCCCCTATTAAATCTTTGATTTGCAATATGAATCTTGACAATGATGGGACTGAATATGATCCACCTTTACCTAGAAGGCGTTCCAAGAATTCTGAATCTTTTGATCTTGATGCTAAATTTGATACAAGTGGGATTGAAGAAATTAAAACCCTAGATGTTGCTAAACCCACTATTATGGATTTCAAGGAATTTAACTATGGAAATTGCTCTTTGATTGATTGTATTTCCTTGTTGCAATCCGTGCTAAATTCTCCTCACGCTTATAGTCAAAATAAAGCGTTTACTAAACATATCGTTGATGCCTTGATGCAATCTTATGAAGAAAAACTTGAATTGGAAGTTTCTATCCCTAGAAAACTTTATGATGAGTGGGAACCAACTATTAAAAATAAAATTAAAGATCATGAATGCTATGCTTTATGTGATTTGGGTGCTAGTGTTTCCACGATTCCAAAGACTTTGTGTGATTTGTTAGGTTTCCGTGATTTTGATGATTGCTCTCTAAACTTGCACCTTGCGGATTCCACTATTAAGAAACCTATGGGAAGAATTAATGATGTTCTTATTGTTGCAAATAGGAATTGTGTGCCCGTAGATTTTATCGTTCTTAACATAGATTGCAATCCTTCATGTCCTATTATTCTTGGTAGACCTTTCCTTAGAACGATTGGTGCAATTATTGATATGAAGGAAGGAAATATTAGATTCCAATTTCCATTAAGGAAGGCATGGAACACTTTTCTAGAAATAAAATTAAATTACCTTATGAATCTATTATGAGAGCCACTTATGGATTGCCTATCAAAGATGGCAATACCTAGATCTATCCTTGCTTGTTATGCCTAGCTAGGGGCGTTAAACGATAGCGCTTGTTGGGAGGCAACCCAATTTTATTTTTATTCCTTGCTTTTTGCTCCTGTTTAGTAATAAATAAATTATCTAGCCTCTGTTTTGGTTGTGTTTTCTGTGTTTAATTAGTGTTTGTGCCAAGTAGAACCGTTGGGAAGACTTGGGGAAAGTCTTGATTGAACTTGCTGTAAAAACAGAAACTTTAGCGCTCACGAGAACTGCTGTCATTTTTATTTTTATTTGGAAAGTTCTATTTAGTTAATTATTTTTCAGATGATTAATAGATAAATTCCTCACGTCCAGAAATTTATTTTAGAATTTTTGGGGTTCCAGATCTTGCGCTAGCTACAGATTACTACAGACTGTTCTGTTTTTGACAGATTCTGTTTTTCGTGTGTTGTTTGCTTATTTTGATGAATCTATGGCTAGTAAATTAGTTTATAAACCATAGAGAAGTTGGAATACAGTAGATATAACACCCATGTAAATAAAGAATAAGTTCATTACAGTACCTTGAAGTGGTCTTTTGTTTTCTTTCGCTAACGGAGCTCACGAGATTTTCTACTTTAAGTTTTGTGTTGTGAAGTTTTCAAGTTTTGGGTAAAGATTTGATGGATTATGGAACAAGGAGTGGCAAGATCCTAAGCTTGGGGATGCCCATGGCAGTCCCAAGATAATCTAAGGACACCTAAAAGCCAAAGCTTGGGGATGCCCCTGAAGGCATCCCCCCTTTTCGTCTACTTCTATCGGTAACTTTACTTGGAGCTATATTTTTATTTACCACATGATATGTGTTTTGCTTGGAGCGTCTTGTATGATTTGAGTCTTTGCTTGTTAGTTTACCACAATCATCCTTGCTGTACACACCTTTTGAGAGAGCCATATATAATTTGGAATTTTTTAGAATACTCTATGTGCTTCGCTTATATATTTTGAGTTATATAATTTTGCTCTAGTACTTCACTTATATCTTTTAGAGCACGGTGGTGGATTTGTTTTATAGAAACTATTGATCTCTCACTTCACTTAGATTATTTTTAGAGTCTTAATAGCATGGTAATTTGCTTAAAATCCTAATATGCTTGGTATGCAAGATTAATAATAAAACTCTCTTATGAGTGTGTTGAATACTATGAGAAGTTTGATACTTGATAATTGTTTTGAGATATGGAGATGGTGATATTAAAGTCATGCTAGTTGAGTAGTTGTGAATTTGAGAAATACTTGTGTTGAAGCCTGTGATTCCCGTAGCATGCACGTATGGTGAACCGTTATGTGATGAAGTCGGAGCATGATTTATTTTTTGATTGCCTTCCTTATGAGTGGCGGTCGGGGACGAGCGATGGTCTTTTCCTACCAATCTATTCCCCTAGGAGCATGCGCGTAATACTTTGCTTTGATAACTTGTAGATTTTTGCAATAAGTATATGAGTTCTTTATGACTAATGTTGAGTCCATGGATTATACGCACTCTCACCCTTCCACCTTTGCTAGCCTCTCTAATACCACGCACCTTTTCGCCAGTATCATACACCCACCATATACCTTCCTCAAAACAGCCACCATACCTACCTATTATGGCATTTCCATAGCCATTCTGAGATATATTGCCATGCAACTTTCCACCATTCCGTTTATGACACACTCCATCATTGTCATATTGCTTAGCATGATCATGTAGTTGACATAGTATTTGTGGCAAAGCCACCGTTCATAATTCTTTCATACTTGTCACTCATGCATCATTGCATATCCCAGTACATCGCCGGAGGCATTCACATAGAGTCATATTTTGTTCTAAGTATCGAGTTGTAATTGTTAAGTTGTAAGAAAAATAAAAGTGTGATGATCATCATTATTAGAGCATTGTCCCAGTGAGGAAAGGATGATGGAGACTATGATTCCCCCACAAATCGGGATGAGACTCCGGACAAAAAATAAATAAAAGAGGCCAAAGAAGCCCAAATAAAAAAAGGAGAAAGAAAAGAGGCCATAAAAAAGAGAAAAGGCCCAAATAAAAAAATGAGAGAAAAAGAGAGAAGGGACAATGTTACTATCCTTTTACCACACTTGTGCTTCAAAGTAGCACCATGATCTTCATAGTAGAGAGTCTCTCATGTTATCACTTTCATATACTAGTGGGAATTTTTCATTGTAGAACTTGGCTTGTATATTCCAATGATGGGCTTCCTCAAATTGCCCTAGGTCTTCATGAGCAAGAAAGTTGGATGCACACCCACTTAGTTTTTTTTTGAGCTTTCATATACTTGTAGCTCTAGTGCATCCGTTGCATGGCAATCCTTACTCACTCACATTGATATCTATTGATGGGCATCTCCATAGCCCGTTGATACGCCTAGTTGATGTGAGACTATCTTGTCCTTTTTGTCTTCTCCACAACCACCACTCTATTCCACCTATAGTGCTATATCCATGGCTCACGCTCATGTATTGCGTGAAGATTGAAAAAGTTTTGAGAATGTCAAAAGTATGAAACAATTGCTTGGCTTGTCATCGGGGTTGTGCATGATTTAAATATTTTGTGTGTTGAAGATAGAGCATAGCCAGACTATATGATTTTGTAGGGATAGCTTTCTTTGGCCATGTTATTTTGAGAAGACATGATTGCTTAGTTAGTATGCTTGAAGTATTATTATTTCTATGTCAATATGAACTTTTGTCTTGAATCTTTCGGATTTGAATATTCATATCACAAGTAAGAAGAATTACATTGAAATTATGCCAACTAGCACTCCGCATCAAAAATTATCTTTTTATCATTTACCTACTCGAGGACGAGCAGGAATTAAGCTTGGGGAGGGAGAGAGGAGGCCGGCCAGGTTGGGCGCGCCAGGGGGAGTCCTACTTGGACTCCTAGTCCAAGTAGGATTCGCCCCCCCCCTTTTTCATTTCTTCCGCCAGAGGAAAAGGAAGGAGGGGAGAAGGAGAAGGAAGGAGGGGCCGCGGCCCCACCCCTAGTCCAATTCGGTTTGGGCAAGGGGGAGGCGCACGCCACCTCGCGGCCCTTCTTCCCTCTCTCCACTAAAGCCCACTAAGGCCCATTAACTTCCCGGGGGGGTTCCGGTAACCTCCTCGTACTCCGGAAAAATGCCCAAACATCTCAGAACCATTCCGATGTCCAAGTGCAACCTTCCAATATATGAATCTTTACCTCTCGACCATTTCGAGACTCCTCGTCATGTCCGTGATCTCATCCTGGACTCCAAACAAACTTCGGTCATCAAATCACATAACTCATAATACAAATCGTCATCGAATGTTAAGCGTGTGGACCCTACGGGTTCGAGAACTATGCAGACATGACCGAGACACATCTCCGGTCAATAACCAATAGCGGAACCTGGATGCTCATATTGGCTCCTACATATTCTACGGATATCTTTATCAGTCAAATCGCATAACAACATACGTCATTCCCTTTGTGATCGGTATGTTACTTGCCTGAGATTCGATCGTCGGTATCCTCATACCTAGTTCAATCTCATTATCGCAAGTCTCTTTACTCGTTTTGTAATGCATCATTCCGTAACTAACTCATTAGTCACATTGCTTGCAAGGCTCATAGTGATGTGCATTACCGAGAGGGCCCAGAGATGCCTCTCCGATTCACGGAGTGACAAATCCTAATCTCGATCCATGCCAACTCAACAAACACCATCGGGGACACTTGTAGAGCATCTTTATAATCACCTAGTTACGTTGTGACGTTTGATAGCACACAAGGTGTTCCTCCGGTATTCGGGAGTTGCATAATCTCATAGTCAGAGGAACATGTATAAGTCATGAAGAAAGTAATAGCAATAAAACTAAACAATCATTATGCTAAGCTAACGGATGGGTCTTGTCCATCATATCATTCTCTAATGATGTGATCCCGTTCATCAAATGACAACACATGTCTATGGTCAGAAAACTTAACCATCTTTTATTAACGAGCTAGTCAAGTAGAGGCATACTAGGGACACTCTGTTTATCTATGTATGCACACATGTACTAAGTTTCTGGTTAATACAATTCTAGCATGAATAATAAACATTTATCATGGTACAAGGGAATATAAATAACAACCTTATTATTGCCTCTAGGGCATATTTCCTTCAGGTCCGAGGATGGAGCTTTCATCCTCGGCTTTGAAGACAAATTCAGGGGCTACTGACGGTGTCCTGGACTAGGGGGTGCTAACCTATACGACCCACAGCCCATGGGTCGAGCTTACAGCCCGCTGATCTCCACAAGGAAGGACTCCAAAAGCTATGAACCTCGGCATGATCAAGATGGAAACCTCCGAAGACTTGGTGTGCGCTTCAAGGATAGCTCACCAGCCGACATGTCTGGCCATCGACCATATGTGTAACCTAGGAACCCCTGGTGTGTATATAAGCCGTGGGGTTTAGTCTTTAGAGATACACTTACTAGCCTTAGGGTTTAGAACACAACATACGATCTCGAGGTAGATCATCTTGTACTCGATACTCCATCACATCAATATAATCAAGCAGGGCGTAGGGTTTTACCTCTTCGAGAGGGCCCGAACCTGAGTAAACATCGTCTCCTGTTTCCCCCTGTCACCATCATTCCTAGATCACCAGCTCGGGACCCCTACCTGAGATCCGCTGGTTTTAGCACCGACAACCACTTGGGGGATACTTCCGCTGTGAGTCCGCTGCCGCTTGGAATTTTCTTTCTGCACATCTCTGGTTAGCTCACAATAGTAGCACGGTAGTACTGCTTGTGCGCTACTTCCGTTTTCTACTACCACTTGCTTTCGAGAGGTGTGCAAGCCTCTGTTGCTCTTTTTACTCTTGCAGTAGTTGGACGGTTGTATACAGTAGTATCGCTTAACATTTAGCAGCCCCTTTTTTACTCTGTTGCCCTTTTTACTGTCGCTGGTCCCTCTGCATCCAGTGACATTTAGCAGTAGTAGCACTCACTATAGCCAGTAGTACCGCTCCGGTGGAACTACCGTGTTTGTACTCTGCAGTACACACTAGCTGGCACTGGAACTACCGCTCTAAGCGGTAGCACTGCTCCCCCAAGCGGTAGAGCACGGGCATCTCCACGGTGATACGTGGAAGTGAAAGTTAAGGAGCTTATTACTCTTGGGTGCTTGGGCACCCTAGAGCTTGTGCCTCTTGGGTGCTTTGGCGCCCTAGACGGTTGGTGGTGTCGAGGAGCTCAATCATTGTGGTGTAAAGATCCAAGCAAGCTTTGGGTCTCCGATTAGATTGCAGAGATTGCCCCAAGCAATTTGTACGAGTTCGGTGACCACCCCAAGGGTTGCCAATTTTACGGGTTCGGTGACCACCCTCAAGGGTCCCTTAGTTGGAATCACGACATCTTGCATTATGCGAGGGTGTGAGGAGATTATGATGGCCGTAGTGGCATTTTGACAAGCATTGTGCCTCCACACCGCTCCAAAATGAAAATTAGCATCCGCAAGGGTGTGAACTTCAGAATACATCTCATCTCCGCGTGATGCAGCCCGAAATTCACACCCTTGCAGATGCACAACCAATTCAACGGTAGACCATGGTTTAGGGTTTAGCGTTTAGTGGTTTAGGGTTAGGGTTAGGTTTATGCTTTAGGGTTACGATCGTTTCTAGCCGTCGTATCTGTCGCACTCGTAGGCAACCATTTTCCAGACCTGCTCCAATTTCCATCATCAGTTGCAGGTCCTTGATGTAGGGAACCAATTTCCAGATCACTTCGTTTGTTCAGGTGCGTCTATCATGTTAGCTTTATCTGCGCCTAACATTGTGTGCAATTTTGCTTGTTTGTGTGCTTGTTGATGATTTCCCTACCTTTGTATGTGTCCCACTCAACAAGAAATACCATGAATTATGTTCCAATTCAATGTGAATACTACTAAATTTTTTAATAATATGTTTCTAAAAATATAAAGAGCAATATTTGTTTATATTGTGCATTTGCATATGAGAGCAGAAATAACATCACCATTTTTATACAGGAGGCAAGGTGAATCAAATCCATTCCATTCTCTCTCTCAAACCAAACATTCTAGTAATGTAACAATTCCATTCAATCAAATGAGGCTAAAAAATAAAAAAATAAAATCAACTCAGTGAAATAAAACTACGACATTTCATTCCACTTCATTATCGAACCCAAGCGACCCTGGGAGTGATCGTGGTGGACCCGCCCGTGGCTCATGAGGAGGCTTTGGACGTGGGATCGGAGGCTTTGGTGGGACCGATGCCTTTGGTGGACGCACCCCTGTTTGGCTCGGGCGTGGTGGCCAATCCGTTGGCGCCCCCACAGCGACATGAAGATTCGCCCATGATTGGGGCTGTCTCTCCCGTTTGTGCGGACGTGCAGTTACAAGTGGCGCCTTCTCAGGAACTTGCGCTGGTCCAGGCAATTCCGAATGTTAACCAGGCCATGCAAAATCAGATTCCGGAGGGAGAGGGGGGCATGACACCCCAGGAGGTGATAGCATTTGGCAAGCTCAAATGGTTCTGCAACGCATTGGTTAAGAAGTTGGCTCCTCCGCTCCTTCTCGAGGTGCAGTCATCACTTAGGCCGGATGCCGAGCCTTTCACCCCTCAAAGGACGACTCGCAGCGCCAAGAGGGCTCCGGCTGGGAAATCCAAGGCCACGCAGGCTGAGAATGTGCTTATGCGAGATCTAGGTCTGGTTCCGGAGGATATGGAGGGCAACGACGATTCGATAGCTGAGCTGGCCGAGCTCTTTGACTCACCTCTACGTGAGCAACACGTTAGGGTGATCGCGGCTTTGTTTGGCAAGGAGGTTCCGCCGGCTCCTGAGTTGAGCTCCGGGACCACAGTGCTCGTGGGAGCGGCTTGAGCTTGTTTGCCCCCGTGGGTGTGGGTGTTTCGTTGATTTCCATGGATTGGAACCCCCAAATTCTATGCTGGAACATGAGAGGGCTTAACAACCCCGCCAAGAGGCATGCTGTTAGGGAGTTCGTAGTCGCAGCTAAGGTCAACCTTGTATGTCTTCAAGAAACCAAGCTTGTAGCTTTTGATCCCTTCTTGGTTATACAATGCATCGGACCATCCTTTGATGGTTTTGCCTACTTACCTTCTTCTGACACTAGGGGAGGAATCCTTTTGGGGTGGGACAGCACGGTTCTGGCTATTAGCAACATCTCCCTGGACACCAACTTCCTCTCGGGCCTGGTCCGTAACAACGACGGCTTCGAGTGGTGGTTATCGGTCGTGTACGGGCCTCAAGGCGATGAGCTTAAAACCCAGTTTCTCGTTGATCTTCAACTTAGAAGGGATGTGTCTCCGGGCCCCTGGATGGTGCTTGGAGACTTCAACATGATCATTAGAGCCGAGGAGAAAAGCAACTCTAACCTAAATAGGAGCATGATGAGGAAGTTCAATTCGTTCGTGGACAACAATGAACTCAAAGAGATTTACATGCATGGCAGGAGGTTCACGTGGTCTAACGAGAGAGAGCAGGTGGTTATGACCAAGATCGATCGGGTGTTTGTCTCCGTGGACTGGGATCTCAGTTTCCCGGACGTGCTGCTTCAAGCTCTCTCCACCAACATCTCGGACCACGCGCCCCTCCATCTTTCCGCTTCGGCCCCCTTCTGCCCGAAGCACAGGTTTTGTTTTGAGCTCTTTTGGACTTGTTTGGAAGGATTCGAGCAGGCTGTCAAAGACGCATGGGTGTGTGAAGGTGATATTGTTGACCCTTTCAAGAGGCTTGATCAGCTGCTCAGGAACACCGCTTCTGCCCTTCAAGCCTGGGGCCAAAAGAAGGCGGGGAACATCAAAATTTAGTTGGCCGTGGCGAACTATGTCATACATAGGCTGGACAGAGCTACGGAGGCCCGGGTTCTCAATTGGAGGGAGAGATGGTTGAGGAGGTCCCTTAAGCATTCGGTCCTTGAACTCGCCTCCCTTCAACGCACCATTGAAAGACAACGCTCCAGACTTAGATGGATCCGAGAAGGAGATGCCAATACTAAACTTTTCCAAGCAGTGGCTAACGGACGGAGATCTAAGAACTTCATCCCCCATATTAGACATAATGGGGAATTGATTTACCATCAGGAGAGGAAGGAGGAGATCTTCACCGAAGCCTATGAGCAGTTGTTGGGTCGTGCCGCTGCCAGGGAGGTAGATGTGGATATGGATTTCCTTGACATGGTAGGGCATGACCTCGTGGAGCTTGATGCGATCTTTACGGAGGAGGAGGTGTGGAATACCATCAAAGAATTGCACCCAGATCGGGCGCCAGGGCCGGATGGATTCAGCGCAGCTTTCTATCAAAAAGCCTGGCCCACTATCAAGAACGAAGTTATGTCGGTGCTTCTAAAGCTCTATGTGGGTGATGGACGTGGCTTCGGCAAGCTTAACCGCGCTCATATTGTGCTGATCCCGAAGAAACCGGACACCGAAGAAGTGGGAGACTATCACCCCATCAGCCTTCCCCACAGTGTGGCCAAGATTTTTGCAAAGTTGCTTGCGAATAGAGCCCGAAGAAGAATGAAGGAGATAGTCACGGCTAATCAATCCGCCTTTATTTGTGGAAGACACTTGCACGACAACTTTCTTCTTGTTAGACAAGTTGCCAGGAAGATTCATGCGCGTAAGGAGGCCAGCGTGTTTTTGAAGCTTGACATATCGAGGGCCTTCGACTCACTCAACTGGGCGTTTTTGTTTGAGGTGATGAGGAGAAAAGGCTTTGGCCACAAGTGGTGCACTTGGATCTCGATCCTCCTCAAAACGGCTAGCACCAGGGTGATTGTTAATGGAGTACCTGGCAGAAGTTTCACCCATGCCAAGGGCCTGAGGCAGGGTGACCTGGTTTCGCCTTTGCTCTTCGTGATCGCCATGGATGTGCTTTCTAGAATCATGATCAAGGCTGAGAGTTTTGGTGTTAGCAGGAGCTTCACTGGCATCGCTGCCCACCAATCAGTGTCGATCTATGCGGATGACATGGCGATGTTCGTCAAACCCAGGGTGTTGGACCTTACGTTCGTCAGATCCGTGCTACACACTTTTGGTGCTGCTTCTGGCCTACGGGTCAACTATCAGAAGTCGCTGGCTATCATGATCCATGGGAACGACGATGACCGGGATCGGGTCGAGTCCATTTTGCATTGCCGGATGGGGAGTTTCCCATGTAAGTACCTTGGCCTTCAATTGGCCATCCGTCAGCTCTCTAGGGCGGAATGGCAGCCAATGATCGACCACGCCAAGAAGTTTGCCCCGGCCTGGCAGAGAGGGCTGTTGCATCGTCCTGGACGCTTGGTGCTGGTTAAGTCTGTAATCTCTGCCAAGCCTATCCACCACTTCATGGTTACGGACGCCCCTGCTTGGGTGTTTGAGGAGTTAGACAAATGGATGCGCTCCTTCTTCTAGGCCGGAAAAGATAAAGTTCACGGTGGTCAGTGTCTGGTGGCTTGGAACTCGGTGTGCAAACCCACGTGGCTCGGAGATTTGGGTGTGCGCAACATGCAATTACAAGGCTTGGCTTTGAGAGTGAGATGGGAGTGGCTGAGAAGGACAGACCCGGAGAGGCCATGGCAAGGGCTTCCAATGGCCGTGGACAAAGAGGCACGAGCGGTCTTTGATAGTTTGGTACACATTGAGGTCGGTATGGGCAACAGAGTGCTGTTCTGGAGAGATAGGTGGATACACGGCTTTGCGGTCAAGGACATTGCACCGTACATTTATGCCTTGGTTGACATGAGAACCATCAACCGTCGCACAGTTGAGGACGGCTTGCAAAACGATAGTTGGTTGCATGACATATCCGGTGTAGTTAACTTTGGTGGCCACTTGCAACTACTTCACCTAAATCTTGCGATCAGCATGGTGAACCGGGAGCCCCTTGCGGAAGATTCTTTCTCTTGGCCAGCCGATCCTTCCGGTGGTTACACGGCTAAATCCACATACCTAAGGCTCTGTTTCGGCACTGAGAGGGTCCCTTACGTCGCATGCATTTGGAAGAGCTGGGCCCTCCTCAAGTGCAAAATTTTGCTTGGCTGGCAATTCAACACCGAATATGGACTTCTGATCGGAGAGTGAGGCATGGCCACCAGGACGCTCCTTCTGCCTGCTACACGTGCCTTCAAGATGAAGATAACGCAGAGCACATTCTTGTTCAATGCGTCTACGCGAGAGAAGTGTGGCACTACATGTTCGATGCGCTCAGTCTGCAGGGCAGCATCCCGGAGCATGAGGACTGCTTGTTGGAGTGGTGGTTAGATAGGAGAGCACATTACAGAAAGGGTGCCAAGCGTGGGTTTGACACGGTGATCATTGCTACCACTTGGGCCTTATGGAAGCAGTGCAACGCTAGAGTGTTCCATAGGACCAACCAAAAGATGACGGCGCCAGACCTGGCCCTTGCCATCATCGCGGAGCTCAAAGAATGGAGACTAGCCGGTTTGGGAGGAGGAGGCTATGGCACGTTTTGTGAGAGTGTTGGCATAGGTTAATTGTAGGGTGTGCTAGGACTAGGGTGTGCGTTCCTGATGGAAGCTTGCTTCCGTCCAAACTCTTTTATACATTTTGTGCTCTTGTTTCTCCCCTTTTATAAAAGTAAGGTACGCCTTTGACGTACTCTTGAAAAAAAAATTTATCGAACCCAACACACCCTTCCCTGCCCACCAAGAATGCGCCCTAAACTCCTTCTAAAAAAAAAAGAATGCGCCCTAAAGCTCGTTCAAGCTTGGCGAGCCCACCTATCCGATGAAGATCCACGGGCTAGGCTGCGGCCTGCCAGTGGGCTGGCTGTCTATCAGCTCCGGTACTCCATCGCATCGCTATTCCTCGTCTCGTCTGTTTGCTATCCCATCCCCCTCGTCGCGCGTCCGCTGGCGTGCGCCGCCGCCTCTATCCGAATGGCGCTTCGCTCGCCGGAGCTGCGCTTCGCCGCCTCCACCGGGCTCGGCGCGCTCTCCCGGCCCAGCCGCCTCGCTCCTTCCCCCCTCGCCGCGCTCGCTTCCCCCCGCCGACGCCGCCGCGGCCCGTCCCCTTCCCCTTCTCCCTCGCCCTCCGACTCCAACCCCTCGACCGCCTCCGCCGGTAAGTCTGCGCCTCTTCTTGCGTATTCTCCGCTGGTCTGATGGTGATACACTGTGATTTCGCTTACCCCCCGAACGGGCCGAGGTCTGTGTAGGCGACGCGGACGGGCCGGAATGGAAGAAGGTCAGCGCAAAGCGGTTCGGGTACAAGGAGTCCATGATCCCCGATGAGGCATGGAACGTCCTCCACCAACTCCGTAGCAGAGGTGCGTCCCTTTTTCGTGTGCTTGTTTTTTATCGTGGAAACACTGAATTGTCATTACTAATCTTGTCTTTCTTCCTTTCTTGAGGAGGGACCAATATTATCTGTTGTTCTTGAGTTTATGAGAAGGCTCTGATATACATATAGAAGGATTTCTTTTTAGCCCTAAAGTGAATCATTTAGCTGAAAGTTTGCTCCTTTACAGCTATTATGGTAATATCATGGTTCAGCGTTTGATTCTCGTGATATAAGAACATAACCACTAGTAAATTATAGCATTCTTTTATTTTTTCCATGAAATACTCGCATTACCATTTGAGGCCTCCTTTGGTTCATAGGATATGAATTTCATCGGAATAGGAAAACCATAGGAAGTGAGATGAGATGTATCTCAAATCCTATAGGGAAAGAGATGTCAATTGGTTCGTAGGATAGGATATTTTTATTTGGTCTAGGATAATGTTTTTTTTCCTTTGAATTACAAAGGATTTGTTCCTATCCTATACAGGAATAGGATTCTATTCCTACAAACCAAAGGGCCCCAAAGGAAAATTTCCTCCAAAATCCAATCCTTTAGAAGTCCTACAAAAATCTTGATGGTTGATGGTATTAAATGGGTAAGAAATGTATCTGGTTTTACTGTTCCACTATTCAGTAAGGAAGTTCAATTCCACCGTGTTACCCTTGTTAAGCTTCATGCACTAGCCAACGCAACCAAAAGTCTGAACTAATGGAAAGGGCTAGGCAATCCACATATACACTTCAACACCCCCTCTCACGTGTGACGCGGAAAGTCAACACGTGGATAGACTCAGAGGTATGGCTCAAGAGGCATATACGTGGACAAAGGGGGGCAACAGCAATGTTTCGATAAATTGCGAAAGCCAGGACTTAACTCAAGACCTTGGACTCTGATACCATGTTAAGCTTCATGCACTAGCCAACGCAACCCAAAGTCCAGACTAATGGAAAGGGTTAGGTAATCCACATATACACTTCAACAACCCTGCTGTTAGGTAGCTAAGAACTATAAAATATTGTTTTTCCTTATTATTCTAAAACCATGATGATAACCGAAGGTTTTTTATGTCTTCAGGTGAAGTATCCATTTGTATTTTACTTTTTTGTTATCGCACTCCCAGATTCAGTGACATGTGTATGTGTTTTACTGTTTTGCAGGATATGATGTGTACTTGGTTGGTGGTTGTGTTCGAGATCTCATAATGAAGAAAATCCCAAAAGATTTTGACATAATAACAACAGCTGATCTTAGGCAGGTTATAACTCATATTAACGAGCATGCCATTGTTATGCAGTGATTCTATTACAAATTGGTTTGTTGTGTGTCATACGTTTCTCAGAGTCAAAGCTAACATTTCTACTGAAATGTGTAGATAGTAATTTTTCTAGAATAATACTAGTTTTGTCAAAATCAACTGCAACAGACATAATTAGTGTATTTGCTTGATATTAGATGCATGCAGTTTTTCCTTATCTGAAATAAGAGATACCTTCAGTCTATCCGTGATAAGTGAAAGGTATAAATAAAAACTATGTATAATTTCACTTCTAATTCTATGTTTGCATGTGTCATATTTTGCAGTTATGTTGCATTGCAAGTCGTCAACAAATTTGTATTCTATTTGAGATGCAAAAGCAATTTTGTTGACCTTACCAACAAAGGATGCTATTTTGAACTCTTGCAGGTGAAAGACACCTTTGTAGGATCAGCTGTTATAGTAGGAAGGCGGTTTCCCATAGTTCATGTACATGACAATAATTCCATTGTTGAGGTTCGTACACATTCATGCTTACTTGGCTGGATCATCAGAATTTTCACACTTTAAGAGGGGGGTTGTTGAATTAGATTTCCTTTCACACCGCATATGCTGCCAACTCAATACTGAGTGTAATTGAATTAGATTTCCTTTCACGCCACATGTGCTGCCTACTGAACATTTCTTATCCTCCCTGGCAGGTGTCAAGTTTTAATACTTACGTTCGAGGGTCAACTGGCAATCAAATGCCCACTTCAAAGAGCCCACATTGTAGCAAGAACGATTATTTACGCTGGAAAAACTGCCAAGGGAGGGACTTCACTATTAATGGGTTGGTGTTCCTTTACATGATAACTGGTTTCCATACTGCAAGCTGTGGTATGCATATTTGCTGATGTTAAATGTGTGCAGATTAATGTTCAATCCATATTCAGAAAAGATCTACGACTACCTGGGAGGCATTGAAGATATTAAGAAAGCTAAGGTCTGCTGTATTGATAATTGTTGTAGTTGCATCATCTTTGCTTGTGTTCAACATGAATCATTTCATTTATTTGTTATGATATCCTTTTTCCCTTTCAACAGGTTCGTACTGTTATTCCCGCCGCCACTTCGTTCCATGAGGATTGTGGTCAGTATCACTTCAAATTTGTTTTTTTGGATTTCCTTTTTATTTTATTTTTGCCTTTCTGTGAATTTGGCATTAATGTGCAATCTGTAATTAACAGCTCGTATTCTACGTGCAATCAGAATTGCAGCTCGATTAGGATTCAGCTTTCCCAAAGAAACAGCTTATTATGTGAGAAATCTTGCCTGTTCTGTGGCAAGACTTGACAAGGTTTGGTCCTGTATGCACAATGTGCTTATATTTTGTGAATGTTTGTCTTCTCATATGCATTGAATAAGCAAGAACGGAGCTCAGGTGCCTGTCTCTTATTGATTCCTTCTTGTAGGGAAGATTACTCATGGAGGTTAACTATATGCTTGCTTATGGTTCAGCTGAAGCTTCTTTAAGGTTGCTTTGGCGATTTGGTCTTCTTGAACATTTATTGCCCTTTCAGGTATAGCTATGGTTGATATCTCAAAATATAGTGGTGTTTGTTGTGGTAATTTTAGCTGAACTATTTCGTTGAGCTATACAGGCTGCATATTTTTCTTCAACTCTTTTTAAGAGGAAGGATAATGGGACTAACATGTTGCTGGTAAGTTCCATTTTTTTAAATGTACATCTCACTGATAAAAGTTTGGGCCCTTGAGAATACTCAAATAACATTGTTTTTTTTTCATTTTTACTTAATTAATAGAGGACTCATAAAGTTTGGGTCCTTGAGATTGTAGTCAAGTAACATTTTAATTTTCATCTACTTAATTGATAGAGAAACTTACTCTGTACCCACTACGATTTTTGCAATTCTCAAAACAGCACTCACATCTCACTTCTTCCCAAAACACCACTATGAACTAAGGCTGATAGGTTAAGAAAAGTAATATTTGCCGTCACCTATTCGTGCCATCCTCCTCCCTCCCATAGTCATCCTACCAACATGTACGCAGGGGCATTCTCGACGCCAACCTTAGCCACATAAGCCTCGCTCCTCAGCTCCTAGGCCTTATCCAATGGGATTGTAATACATTATAGTCCCTCAAGCTGTCAAGGGTGTGAGCCCTTGACTATCAGGCACATGCAGACGGAGCACAGGTGCTTAAGGCACTGACGCCTATGCCAAGGGAGCATGATTAGTGTTTATGGGAGAGATGATTCAAGGTTCCTTTGGGTATATCTAGAAAAAAAAACAAATTTTGCCCAGTGCATTCACTAACAAAAGTGGGCCATCAGTCAAACTTGGATAAAGGTAATGTGTGAGTTGTACTCCGGAGCGAACAGACTTTGGTGGCACTGGGGCAATTTACTCAGATTACTAATAAGTTACTAAATGTTTGCCAATGTTTTAAGTTCTACTAGCAATTGTGTACGTGCAATGCATGTTTTACACAATATGTATGTCGTGACGTATATGCAACTCAAAAAAGGGTATTGAGGGTGCTCCACGTGCGAGAATGCAGGCTCTAATGAAGGAGTTGATTCAGCAAGGAGATGTAAAGGAAACTATCTGATAAAAATTAAGTGAATGATTGTGCAATTAATGCAATTATAGGTTCGAACTTATTTTAGTTGAGTGCCCGTGCGTTGCCACGGACATCAAATTTACTTGTTGCTCACCATCCTCACTTGCCGCCTACACAGATCCAACCTCACGAGTTTTCTCGCCGCCATCATGAACACGTGATCACCCCCTTGCTCTCCTTCATCGTTTGACCATATGGTCATAGAATTGCCCTTCCATAGCCCTAACAACCCCTCACTGAAAGAGCCTAATCCATGAGAGATATTGGTGTAACATGCTGTTGCTCAAATGTCGTATAGCTCGAGGGATATTGGCCTCCAGAAACAATGCTTGTACATTGCCACATAACAATAAGTTTAGGCATAAAGATAGTTTTTTCGGCACACAGAGATAGTTGTAAAATCATCTTGTAATCCACAAAGCAAGAGTCCTGATTATTATTTTTGAATAGTTTGTACGTGGTACGTGGCTTATTTTCATATTGTGATAAATATGACCTTGTGCTTCGCTTCCGTTTAAGGTGACACCTTACCTTCTGTATGCCTGCAGATCACCATCAAAGGGAAGAAAAAAAGAAAAAAAGAAATATTAGCAGTACTGTGCTCCTCACATGCCTTTGTTGGCTTTATATGTCAAGATACTTACAAGTCAAAACAAAGAAGCATTAGAATAGGCACATGGAATCTCTAAGAACAAACTAACATGATACATGATCATTCAGATCAGCAATCATATCACCATCAGGAGCTCCTCGTTTTATACAACCTCATCTATCTCCAGTGCATCATCATCTCGCCAACAAAGGAAATCATCGATATAAGTGCCATTGGGGCCTCCAAGTTATTATCCATGAAGAAATTCAAAACAGATATTGGCGTCCCAATGAAGACTAAGCTGACAACAAGCTCTGGTAGATGAGCAAGGCCCCAGAAGGCAACTCCTGCATGACCATGTTGGTGCTTGGCTATCATAGACCCCAACATTCAGTTTCTCACCGTAGGTCCCAGCAAGGATGTGACCACCGAAGATAGTTTTGATTCCTGAACATGCAATAACTAAAATAATGATAGATACTCTCACAAAAACAAAACAAAAAAACAATTGTAGACCTAAGATATTTTAGTGCAGACAAAAACTCATAGAACTAACTTGGAAGGAAAGAAAACTACTATATCAGGATAATCTCAGTTAGGTATGTACTCCCTCCGTCCCAAAATTCTTGTCTTAAATTTGTCTAGATACGGATGTATCTAACACTAAACTGTGACTAGATACATCCGTATGTAGATAAATCTAAGACAAGAATTTTGGGACGGAGGGAGTATGTGCAAACATGATAATAACTTCATATGTATCTCAGTTAGGAGTTTTAAGAACACAAGTGAGTTGAACACTGCTGATACGCCACAAGATTACTCCAAAGTCCAAAAGCACTAAAGATAAGAGTCTGTAATGTCAATCATAAAAGCCATAATGCTATTTTTAGCTGCAAAAGGTGAATACAGTAGAGACTCTTCTACAGAAAAGGACGACCTCCACAATCAAGATAAAACTGATTACTCTGATGGTAACATTATAATTGTTTTACACTTTTACCATAAAATTGTGCAACAAACTGTACAACTAAGTGATCCTCCCAATATTGGCAATAATCAACAATTGGTTGAAGTGTTGCAGAAGCATGGCAATGGCTAGCGATATTTCAGAGTAATATATCCTACAAGAAACAAGCTGTTAAATCTCAAGAAAGACAACAATCATCGGCGAACTGGAAATGATAACAATATATCCTACAAGAAATAACAACAACAACAACAACAAAGCCTTTAGTCCCAAACAAGTTGGGGTAGGCTAGAGGTGAAACCCATAAGATCTCGCAACCAACTCATGGCTCTGTCAAATGGATAGCAAGCTTCCACGCACCACTGTCCATAGCTAGCTCTTTGGTGATACTCCAATCCTTCAGGTCTCTCTTAACGGACTCCTCCCATGTCAAATTCGGTCTACCCCGCCCTCTCTTGACATTCTCCGCACGCTTTAGCCGTCCACTATGCACCGGAGCTTCTGGAGGCCTGCGCTGAATATGCCCAAACCATCTCAGACGATGTTGGACAAGCTTCTCTTCAATTGGTGCTACCCCAACTCTATCTCGTATATCATCATTCCGGACTCGATCCTTCCTCGTGTGGCCACACATCCATCTCAACATACGCATCTCCGCCACACCTAACTGTTGAACATGTCGCCTTCTAGTCGGCCAACACTCAGCGCCATACAACATTGCGGGTCGAACCGCCGTCCCGTAGAACTTGCCTTTTAGCTTTTGTGGCACTCTCTTGTCATAGAGAATGCCAGAAGCTTGGCGCCACTTCATCCATCCGGCTTTGATTCGATGGTTCACATCTTCATCAATACCCCCATCCTCCTGCAGCATTGACCCCAAATACCGAAAGGTGTCCTTCTGAGGTACCACCTGGCCATCAAGGCTAACCTCCTCCTTACACCTAGTAGTACTGAAACCGCACATCATGTACTCGGTTTTAGTTCTACTAAGCCTAAACCCTTTCGATTCCAAGGTTTGTCTCCATAACTCTAACTTCCTATTTACCCCCGTCCGACTATCGTCAACTAGCACCACATCATCCGCAAAGAGCATACACCATGGGATATCTCCTTGTATATCCCTTGTGACCTCATCCATCACCAATGCAAAAAGATAAGGGCTCAAAGCTGACCCCTGATGCAGTCCTATCTTAATCGGGAAGTCATCAGTGTCGACATCACTTGTTCGAACCACTTGTCACAACATTATCGTACATGTCCTTGATGAGGGTAATGTACTTTGCTGGGACTTTGTGTTTCTCCAAGGCCCACCACATGACATTCCGCGGTATCTTATCATAGGCCTTCTCCAAGTCAATGAACACCATATGCAAGTCCTTCTTTTGCTCCCTATATCTCTCCATAAGTTGTCGTACCAAGAAAATGGCTTCCATGGTCGACCTCCCAGGCATGAAACCAAACTGATTTTTGGTCACGCTTGTCATTCTTCTTAAGCGGTGCTCAATGACTCTCTCCCATAGCTTCATTGTATGGCTCATCAGCTTAATTCCACGGTAATTAGTACAACTCTGAACATCCCCCTTGTTCTTGAAGATTGGTACTAATATACTCCGTCTCCATTCTTCTGGCATCTTGTTTGCCCGAAAAATGAGGTTGAAAAGCTTGGTTAGCCATACTATCGCTATGTCCCCGAGACCTTTCCACACCTCAATGGGGATACAATCAGGGCCCATCGCCTTGCCCCCTTTCATCCTTTTTAAAGCCTCCTTGACCTCAGACTCCTGGATTCGCCGCACAAAACGCATGCTGGTCTCATCAAAGGAGTCGTCCAGTTCAATGGTAGAACTCTCATTCTCCCCATTGAACAGCTTGTCGAAGTACTCCCGCCATCTATGCTTAATCTCCTCGTCCTTCACCAAGAGTTGGCCTGCCCCGTCCTTGATGCATTTGACTTGGCCAATATCCCTCGTCTTCCTCTCTTGGATCTTGGCCATCTTATAGATGTCCCTTTCACCTTCCTTCGTGCCTAACCGTTGGTAGAGGTCCTCATATGCCCGACCCCTTGCTTCACCAACAGCTCGCTTTGCGGCCTTCTTCGCCATCTTGTACTTCTCTATGTTGTCTGCACTCCTATCCAGGTATAGGCGTTTGAAGCAATCTTTCTTCTCTTTAATCGCCTTCTGGACATCATCATTCCACCACCAGGTATCCTTATCTTCGCTTCTCCTTCCCCTGGACACTCCAAGCTCCTTCGAGGCCACCTTACGAATGCAAGTCGCCATCTTCGTCCACACATTGTTCGCATCTCCTCCTTCCTCCCAAGGGCCCTCCTTAATGACCCTCTCCTTGAATGCTAGAGCTACCTCCCCCTTGAACTTCCACCACTTCGTTCTAGCGACTTTGGCACGCTTATCTACACGAATCCGAAAGCGGAAGTCAGCAACCACCAGCTTATGCTGGGGTACAACACTCTCTCCAGGTATCACCTTACAGTCTAGGCACGCACGCCTATGTTCTCTTCTCGAGAGGATGAAATCAATCTGGCTAGAGTGTTGGCCACTACTAAAAGTCACCAGATGTGATTCTCTCTTTCTAAAGAGGGTGTTAGCTACAATCATGTTGTAGGCTAGAGCAAAGCTTAAGACATCTTCTCCTTCTATGGGTTTCATCTCCATAAGAGTGGCTGAGTTTTTACGTTGGCTCGCCAAGCCTATCACAACCCTCCTCCTTTACCCGGGCTTGGGACCGGCTATGTTGAGACAACATAGGCGGAGTTAATATATCCTACAAGAAATACAAGGCCTAAATTAAGTAATTTAAAATGCTCATAAAGCTTGTATTGAATATAATAGTATAATATGTAAATAATCTAGGAGTAGAACGATTTTGCAATGTGATAGCATTTGTCATCTCTATTTCCCCAGCTCATATTTTATCAGACCAGCAGGGTACTCAACGGGAAGATGATGAGTTTATCACCATGATTGATTATAGTTCACTGAAAAGAATAATGAATGAAGCAGTAAAAAAAATTGAAGCATAGTTGGTAGCTACGGCTTCACCCAGAAACATCTCAAGTATTTTTATATATCACAACAATATTCCCTCATACCTGGCACGGTACAGATTTGTTTGAAGGGTCTGTGGGGGCAGAAACTGCTTCATTCAGATATTAACCTTGAATCTCAAGTATTAGCTAGCAGCTCTCCCTTTCCCTCTGTCTAGTTCTAAAAATGTGCAGCAGAGTTATAACAAACGTCATCTAAATTACAACCTGCAGTTCAGAACTCATAAACATGATTGATTTGCTATCCCTTAAGCTAGTTCTTTAGCTAACTACAGAATGTGCATTCTCCCCAACCCCTATTACTCATTTTGTTTCTGATGGCAAGGCACATATATAGGCTTGTAGATAGAAAAAAAACAGGGAAGCCAACATGTTCTATCTTTCTTCTGCCCATACAAGAATCTGCAAACAAGTTAGTTTTATTAAAAAGGCAGCAGCTCATTTTTATTCATACAACAACAGCATGTCACTTCATTCATGCAACAGTAGCAACACAGAGCAGCACTGTGACAAGGAATCAAGGATGTAAAAAAAATATGAGAGATAGAGGGGATGACAACCTTGCTTCTGGAGGGGTGACAAACTGACATTCAGTGTTTATCCTTGCCTTTGTCGAAGAACATGCGGAGTGCGCGGTGGGCGCCGGTGCAGCAGAGAGAGGCGGCAGGATGGCGTGGACTGAAGACTCGGACGAGCTAGCAATTAGCCCGTACTTTCGCTGTCCACCGCAGCGTCCGCACCGACGCCGTACTCGCCGGAGATGAGCCCGATGCTCGAGACCGAGTAACCGATCCCATCGAGACGGGCGGAGCAACCGACGCAGGCAAGGGTTGGGTCGAGGGACTCCTTGACCTCGATGGCACGGTTGACGCCAGCGTCTATGCGTGGGCGGTGCCCGAGTGCTAGGAGGGTGGGCGCCTGAGTCACCTGCGTCGGCGCCTATGCCAGCGCGGTGGGCACGTGGATTGTGAGCGAGGAGGAGGAGAAGCCAGGCCACAGTCGTGGGAGGAGGCGGGCGCGTGGTGGAGGAGTACCGAGATCGACCTCTGAGGGAAGATCTGAGGTAAGACAAGGGACGGCGGTGACAATTTTTCTCATCAGGAGAGATATGTGATTGGGAGGAGCGAGGGGTTGGGCGAGGGGAACGAGGACGAAGGCGAGGTGATTGGATCGACGCGATGGTGGCGGTGGTGGGAGTCGTGGGTGGGGTAACTGCACGCGTGGGTCTTGGTTTGATTTTGTGTGCGGTCGTTTTTCTTTTTTCATGCGAAGATTTTTTTTTTGCGCGAGGGGAGGAGGACGGACACGGGAATCGGTAGCGAGGGATCGGGAGAACTTACGTACGAGCGCAGGGGAGGTCGAACCATCACGACGTTCGATCCTCCTTTAATAGTAGAGATTATAGGTTCGAACTTATTTTCCCAGTCATTTGAGTCCATTTTTTTGGATGCTCTAGTTCAATTGAATCAAACATAACTCATACCTATTATATTGGAGCCCAGTTCTTTTGGTCGATTCTCCTAGAATCTTGAGAATCAGACCTTCCCCCAGATTCTCCCAGAATCTTGAACCCATATGTTTTGACAATCCTAGCTAGTTAGGGTCTAAATATGTTTTTCACAATCGGCCAAAAGAGCTGGTCCCCAATATAATAGATTGGTTGCAAAATATTTCTAAGTTGAGATTGTGGCGTTCCTTCTGTTTGGGAGGCAATTCCATGTTGTGGTGGCATTGCTATGGATATTTTTTTAATTTGGCTTTAGTTGCTAGATTTGTCTATTAAGTTTACCATCTTGTGCGCGCAGGTCCTATTTTCTAAGCTGGATAGTTTTCTTGCACCTAACAGGCCATGCCATAATAGTTTATGGTAAGAGTTGAATGATTCAACTTGTTATTTCTGTACAACTCATCAGTTTATACAGATTCCACACCTCTAATTCTAAGAAGTATACATCCTTCCAGACTCTTAATGTTATCCGTGGGATTCAGTACTACTTGCTAAGATGACATTCTATTTGATTGTTGTTTCTACAGGATAAGCATTTTAGCGTTCCATGAGGCATTGGTGCGCAAACCACGGGATCCTTTGGTGGTGGCTACTTTTGCACTTGCTGTATACCTTGGAGGTGATCTGCCACTGGCAGTGGATATTGGACAATCAATCAACCGTCAACATGATGCTGGGTTTGCAGAGCTCTTGGAACCACGGATGCGGGGCAAAAAAGGGTTATTAGCTGAAGTAAAAGACCTTGCTATCTCAATGAGGCAGGCATTAACTGAAATGACTGACGAGTATTATGTTGCAAATGCTATGGCGAAAATCCCTCAAGCACCGTCCTCAGATCTTGTAAGTGTAAATTCTTCTGCCCTCCATATTTAGTTTAGTTATTTGCTGCTTGCAAGTAGACCTGTTGAAATATTGTGCTTTGGGACAGGCCTGAAACGCCAGGCCCCAGTCTGTCCAACTCTGTAAGGGTAAGCCTGAGGCTGGCCCAAAGCCTTTTTCAAATAACTTCAACTAATGCTGATATCTTTCTGGGTAGTGGTGTATCTAAGTACTCCCTCCGTGCCTAAAGTTGTACTAAATCAAAAACAGTTATTTTAGGACGGAGGGACTATCTCTCAAGCACGGGAGAACATCTCTCTGGTCTAAGAGAACTCTCATATTATCAGTAACAATATTAACTATGGCCTATAAAGCATGGTATTTTAACAGGTAGGAGTAGTCACTTAGCCAGGAATAGCCGCTCCTGAACTAACGCATGCATCCTAAGATTTCCTAGTTCTTTACCTCTTTACACGCACAACATTGCCAGCACTGGTAGAGATGAACTGCAGCCATGCTACTGTATTTTATCTATTCTAGATGGTGACAATTGTAATGCTCCATGTACTGATGCTGATTTATGCCATCTTGGTACATATTCCGGTTTAGGTATTTATCCCACTACAAGCATACTTGAAGGTTCTCAAATTAATTGAGCGTGTTCAACATGGAAAAAAGGAGATTGGTTACGAACCAAAAAGCGATGGAAATATCGATTATCACAATTTAGCAAATGGTACACCTGCTGAAGTAAGAAATCTCTTCACGCTGGTTGTCTTTGACACGATATACCCCCCGAACCTGGAGAAAGAAGATGACAGCTCTAGAAGATGAACGATCAATTCTGGGATTCCTAAAGAGACTTGTGCTGCCGAGAGCTTATGCTCCGATGGCTTGCAATAGAAGCTTGTGGAGCTTCCCAAACTTGACCTGCCGTGTCGAATCAAGGAGAGCAGCAGATGTTATTTGCTGGGTCGGATGGGGTTAAACTCAGCTTCCATGACCATGATGTGTTGTTAATCATCGTGGCCTATGGTGTACACTTAAGTTGGTCCCGATTTAGCAACTGCTCGGTTTTTCTGGGTGCAACTGTTTCTTCCCAGATTATCCCGAGTCAATGTTTCTTTCTTATCTGTTGGAAAAGCTGTGGATCTCATTTCAAATTACTTTCTGGTACGCTGTTATTCTATTATGGGTATCCCCTGCACACTAACGCCCAGACTGCATGGAATAGTTGCAAAAAATTGCTAGTGCAATAATAGTTTCTGTTTCTATGATGTCGGACGGTGTTGCAATTCCATATTTTTCATAACGCGACGATTTTTGCTTCTGGGTGTGATTTTTGGCCGAGTATTTTACCATGGGATATTTTCTCCTGCAGCTGCGTGTCAAAAGCTAGACTGGTACTCCCTTTTTAAAGAAATATATATATATATAAAAGAAATATAAAATTGTTTATTTCACTATTTCTTTACAGAGAGAGGGAGTACTACAGTATTGATCGATCACCCGTCTGACTTGTGTATGAAAGACCATCGATGAGGCACGTTTTAAATCACTATTTACAGGGGGAGTAGGTAAGTACGTTTTGCTCAGAACGCGATGGTCAAGTCCACCGTACCATACCCCACCCACTCACTTCTGTCTTCCACGTGGAATAGTTCACGTGATCAATGGACAAAACCACCTCGTGTGGCGCGCGCTTATTTGCTTGTTCCGCGAAACAGCATGGTAGCTTTGCCGGCCCGCCGCGTTTGCTTGTGTAGGCACCTCCAGACTCTAGGACTCAATATATGAGATAGTACATACCTCGTTCGTTCGTTCTTTATAGTTAAGAGCGTCTCCAACCGTGGGGCCTCCAGGAGGCTTAAAATCGCTATCTGGAGACGAACCAATTTAAAAATTGATGTGGGGGTTTTTGGGTTCCCAACCGCCGGCTTCAGGATCGTCCCTAGAAGGTGTTTTTAATTTTTTTTAAAGAAATTCGGTTAAAATTCGGCAAACGGGACAAAGATTCAGTTAAAATTCGGCAAACATGGCATTACTTAGGTGACTTAAATAGATTTTTACATAGCAAAGTAAAATACTTACAAAAAGAGGCCGCAACTACAGGCCGAAGAACGCGCTGAGCGTAGCGAAGTGGCTGCCATCGCCGTTGTCGTCGTCGTCCTTCTCCTCCTTCACGCTGCCGCCCCTGCTGGCCCCCTGCCCGGGGTCGCCCTGGCGGACGGGTGGCGGCGCGTCCTCGTTGCTGTCGTCGTCGAGAATGACGACGCCTCCCTCATCGCGGCCACGACGCCGAGCGACGATTTGCTCTAGGGCGCGGCACTGGCGCTCCAGCTCCATCCGCACCCAGTCTTCGCACGCCCACTTCAAGGCCGCCACGTCGGAGAGCTCCAGCTCCGTCTTCACGGCAGCGAGCCCTGGCTCTGTCTTCATGGAGGCGAGCCCGGGCTCCGTCTTCACGGCGGCGGCGAGCCCTGGTTCTGTCTTCGGCTTGACGAAGCGGGGAGGAGCCGAGGAGGAGGCGCGCCCGCCCTCGTTGATGACGATGTCGGCGCTGCGAGTGCGCCGGCCGAGCGGCGTCCCCGCGGGCTCGGCCTTGACGCTGAACATTGCCGGCGACCCGGAGGAGGAGCGGGAGAAGGAGGAAGAGGATGCCATCCTCCTCGGCATCCATTGGTGTGGCGGGGCGGCAGGATAAGTCAACGACGGGTTGTTGCCGCCCTCGAGGTGCTGGAGGAAGGCGTGGAGAGTGCGGCCGGGGGCGCCTCACCACAGGCGGCGGCCCTCGCTGTTCTTCGTCCCCCGCACCACCGGTGCCTTGTTGGTGGAGGCCAGCCGCTGCGCCTGCCGGTGCTAGAAGTACGCCGCCCATGCCTCATGGTTGCCGGCGGCGTACTGTGGGAGGGCCCGTTGCTCCTCCGTCAGCGACGCCCGCATGCGGTCGACCTTGTTGGCGAAGTAGTCGGCGCGCACGATGACGTCGGACAGCGGGGGAGGGGGGGGGGACGCCACCGGCGCTGAGCTTCCACTGCCCCGGCGCGTGCATGTCGGGAGGCGTCGAGATGTTGGCCTCGAACAGCAAGTGGGCTTCCCACTCGTGCAAGGAGCGGCGGCCGAAGCCATTGGCCACTACCCCATCGTCGGGGAACCGCTCGCCCATCGTCGCGGTTGGGCACGGGGAGAGAGGGGGAGGAGCGTCGGCGGCGGCTGCGCCCGGGGAGAGAGAGGCAGAGCTCGGCGGCTGTGGGCGGCGTGTGGCCACAGGCTTGGGGAAGGCGTTGCTTTATAGCGACCGGGGCTGGGCGCCGTGTGTACGCATGGCGGGAGGGGGGCGTCGCCGCGCTGCCCGTGAGGAATCAATGGAAGGCTGATGATACCTCTTGAGCACTTGCGTTGGTTTTCCCTTGAAGAGGAAAGGGTGATGCAACAAAGTAGCGTAAGTATTTTCCTCAGTTGTTGAGAACCAAGGTATCAATCCAGTAGGAGGCCACGCACAAGTCCCTCACACCTACACAAACAAATAAATCCTCGCAACCAACGCGATAAGGGGTTGTCAATCCCTACACGGTCACTTATGAGAGTGAGATCTGATAGATATGATAAGATAATATTTTTGGTATTTTTATGATAAAGAGAAATAAAAGATGCAAAGTAAAATAAATGGCAAAAGAAATAACTAAGTATTGGAAGATTAATATGATGGAAGATAGACCCGGGGGCCATAGGTTTCACTAGTGGCTTCTCTCAAGAGCATAAGTATTTACGGTGGGTGAACAAATTACTGTTGAGCAATTGACAGAATTGAGCATAGTTATGAGAATATATAGGTATGATCATGTATATAGGCATCACGTCCGAGACAAGTAGACCGACTCCTGCCTGCATCTACTACTATTACTCCACACATCGACCGCTATCCAGCATGCATCTAGAGTATTAAGTTCAAGAGAACAGAGTAACACTTTAAGCAAGATGACATGATGTAGAGGGATAAACTCATGCAATATGATATAAACCCCATCTTGTTATCCTCGATGGCAACAATACAATACGTGCCTTGCTGCCCCTACTGTCACTGGGAAAGGACACCGCAAGATTGAACCAAAAGCTAAACACTTCTCCCATTGCAAGAAAGATCAATCTGGTAGGCCAAACCAAACTGATAATTCGAAGAGACTTGCAAAGATAACCAATCATACATAAAAGAATTCAGAGAAGATTCAAATATTGTTCATAGATAAACTTGATCATAAACCCACAATTCATCGGTCTCAACAAACACACCGCAAAAGAAGATTACATCGAATAGATCTCCACAAGAGAGGGGGAGAACTTTGTATTGAGATCCAAAAAGAGAGAAGAAGCCATCCAGCTAATAACTATGGACCCGTAGGTCTGAAGTAAACTACTCACACTTCATCGGAGAGGCTATGGTGTTGATGTAGAAGCCCTCCGTGATCGGTGCCCCCTCTGGCGGTGCTCCGGAAAAGGCCCCAAGATGGGATCTCGTGGATACAGAAAGTTACGACGGTGGAATTAAGGTTTTGGCTCCGTCTCTAGTAGTTTGGGGGTACGTAGGTATATATAGGAGGAAGGAGTACGTCGGTGGAGCAACAGGGGGCCCATGAGGGTGGAGGGCGCGCCTGGGGGGATAGGCGTGCCCCCTACCTCGTGCCTTCCTCATTGATTGCTTGACGTAGGGTCCAAGTCCTCTAGACCATGTTCGTTCCGAAAAAAACGGTCCCAAAGGTTTCATTCCGTTTGGACTTCGTTTGATATTCTTTTTCTGCGAAACCCTAAAATAGTCGAAAAACAACAATTCTGGGCTGGGCCTCCGGTTAATAGGTTAGTCCCCCAAAAATATAAAAGTGTATAATAAAGCCCAATAATGTCCAAAACAGAATATAATATAGCATGGAACAATAAAAAATTATAGATATGTTGGAGACGTATCAGCTGACCGGCGGCAGCCTTGGCATTGATTTTCTGCGGGAAACCGAGGCGTTGTGAGGACGACAAGGCAAGTGTCGCTGACTCGGCGGGCCCGTAGTTAGTTTGTGCCAAAATCGCTTGCCCCAGTGCCCCCGGGCGCCCCCCAGCACGCCGGGTTTGGCCTGGGTCAGCCGGCGCCAGTTTCGGGCCAAACTGGCGAAAAGCAGGCTCCTGGGGCGCGGCTGGGCCGATTTTTGGACGCCGATTGAAAGGATCGATATGGTTGACTAGAGGGGGGGGGGGGAATAGGCAACTAACAATTTTAGCCTTTCTTTAGCAATTTAAACTTTGCATCAAAGTAGGTTGTCTAGATATGCAACTAGGTGAGCAACCTATATGATGCAACACGGATAGGAACACAAGCAAGCAAGATATATGAAACAAATAAGCTTCCACAAGTAAAGGCACGAGATAACCAAGAGTGGAGACGGTGAAGACGAGGATGTGTTGCCGAAGTTCCTTCCCTTTGAGAGGAAGTACGTCTCCGTTGGAGCGGTGTGGAGGCACAATGCTCCCCAAGAAGCCACTAGGGCCACCGTAATCTCCTCACGCCCTCACACAATGCGAGATACCGTGATTCCACTATTGGTGCCCTTGGAGGCGACGACCGAACCTTTACAAACGAGGTTGGGGTAATCTCCACAACTTAATTGGAGGCTCCCAACGACACCACGAAGCTTCACCACAATGGACTATGGCTTCGCGGTGACCTCAACCGTCTAGGATGCTCAAACACCCAAGAGTAACAAGATCCGCAAGGGATTAGTGGGGGAATCAAATATCTCTTGGTGGAAGTGTAGATCGGGGCCTTCTCAACCACTCCCGAGCAAATCAACAAGTCTGGTTGGCTAGGGAGTGAGATCGGGCGAAAATGGAGCTTGGAGCAATAATGGAGCTTAGTGGTGGAAGAGGTAAGTCAACGGGGAAGAAGGGGACCCCTTATATAGTGTGTGGAAAAGATCCAACCGTTACCCACCAACCAGCCCGCGGCCAGCGGTACTACCGTAAGGCCGCGCGGTACTACTGCTTGCAACCAAGCGGTACTATCGCATGGCTGTGTGGTACTACCGTACCGACCCACGGTACTGGCGCAACCCCAGCATAGAACCGATAAACAAACGCACAGAAGCTGGGGGCGGTACTTCCGCACGTGCGGTACTAACGCGGCCCCCATGCGGTACTACCGCGAGGCAAAAATCCCAGCTAGGGGAGAAGGGAAACTTCCGTGCCTACTTTCGCAAAGAAACGAAAGTAGCAAAAACCCGACACAGTAGTACTGCCGAGGGGCGGTACTACTGCCTGACTGCATAGCACGGTACTACCGCTCGGCGAAAACGGTACTATCGCGGTAGGTGTGGATGTAAAAAATTACATCCGCTCCTACAACCGCAAAGGGGCGGCACTAGCCTGGTGGGCAGCGGTAGTGCGGCTCCAGGGGAGCGGTACTACCGTGGGCACCTGCGGTACTACCGCGCCACCGCGCGGTACTACCGCGGATGCCTACGGTACTACCGTTGACCTGGGAGCAGTATTACCGCAACCAACAACGGCAGCCAGACAAGGGAGGCAAGAAAACGGAGGAAGCTCCAAGGAATAAGGAGGGGATAAGAAGGAGACGTGTACGTGATGATTCCACCCAAACCTTTCCAATGCGGACCCCCTCTTAATAGTACGGCTTTCCTACGACTCAAATCCACCAAAAAGAAACGTAGAAAAGACGCCGTCTTCGTCAGTCTTCGAGGGGCACCCAATCGTCTTGTGCCTAGCAAAGAAGTGTCTGGAATACTCATGGCACACGATTAGTCCGCAAATGCGTTTTCATCAATCACTAAAACACTTAGGGATAGATATGTCCTTACAATCTCCCCCTTTTTGGTGGATTGATGACAAAACGGGATTTGCACAAAGAAAATACTATTAAGTAAATGCAAACCCATCCTCTCTATAATATAGACGGGCTCCCCCTAGATGTGTGCCACCTAGATGAGTGCTATGGACTGCATGGCACACGAATACTAGGAACATAGCTCCCCCTATATTATAGAGACAATGCATATCTATCACTAGACAAGATAGTACAAACATAAGTTAACTAAGATAGATAGAGTGCATATGTCTTACACCATATGTAGGATAGGTCTCGAAGGCACAAACCAAATAAAAGCAAACGAGGAAAACGAGGTCCAAACGACAAAGCAAACAAACACACCAAGCACGACACAACGCAAATCCCTACACTCTCTCCCCCTTTGGCATCGAGATGCCAAAAAGGCAGAGAGGACACCTACACACACGGGGTGGCTCAGGCAGAGAAGTCGTCCCACTGCTCCTCGTGCTCCTCGTCAGACTCAGCGGCGGGGATAGTCTCCTCGAGGTCATCCTATGAACTGGTCCACTTGTATCCTTGCTTGGACATCCAGGCAGCCTCAGGTGTGATGACGTCCTCAGACCCGCCAGACACATCCTCTCCAAAGAGCCTCATAACCTTCTTGTCACGGCGGCGACTCTCCTTGTCTGCCACGTGAGCCCTGTACTGTCCCTTCGCCTGCATGTAGAAGAGAGTCTTCATCTTGTCCTTTAGCTTCTTGGCCCATGACGGCTCAGAGGAAGAAGTGGTGGACCTAGCAGCACGGTCCTCAGCAACATTCTCAGCAACAGCAGCCTCCCCCTCACCAGCAGCCCTCCTAGCAGAAGAGGCCTCAGCACGGGTAGTGGTGTTGGCCCAGTTGGGCTTGACGCGGAGGCTGATGGACTCATGGCGAATCCAGTCTGGAGTAAGGAACTCATCACCCGGGTACATCTTCTCCCAAGTGGTGGAGAGCAGCAGAAACAGGTACGGTCCATAGATAGGTACCTTACGAGTGAACACCGCAAACTGAAGCTCACACCACATGATGTGTGAGACATCAAGTGGCTGAGTCTGAGAAGAACGTGCCTCTGCACACAAGAGCAACATGTCCACTAGATATGCATGTACCTTGCCTTGTCGCCAATGCATGGGAACAGAGTGTTGCGGAAGATGCGATGCATGATATCTAGAAAGGAGTTTAACACCCAAGATGACTTGCCATTGGGGAGTACCTTCTCAACAAGGAAGGGCTGAAGCAGGTTCTTGTTGGCAGACTCAGAGTTGGCATGGGGGCGAACACCAACGGGGGTGTGAAGCCCGTCATCAGGAATGTGCAGCAGATCCATGAACTCTTTCCATGTAGCAGACATCTGACGGCCATTGGTCATCCAGGTCATCCTCCGCTCCTCCCCGGGATGAAAGTACACTGAGGCAAAGAACTGACAGATGAGCTCAGGGTTATAGTCATGGTGAAAAGAGATCACCGGCTCAATAGCAAACTGCTCCACCAAGTCCAGAGCCTCTCCAAAATAGTCACGAAACTTGTCCTTCCGCATGTGATGCATGTCTATCCACTTGACCTCCACGAATGTATTCTGCTTGCTCTTGATTACATCCAGATAGATGAGAACCTGTTGCTTGTTCCAGAACATCTCAGTGCCTTTGAGCATAGCCCGAGGAGTCACATAGGGATTGACCCTCTGGCGTTCGACATACTCAGTGACAGAAATCTCGTCCATGCCCTTAGCAGGTTCCTTTTGCTTGCTGGCAGTGGTCTTGACATTACGCTTGGGGGCATTGGAGCCCTCTGGGGCTTCATCTTGGGGGTTGCGCAGACGCTTGGAGCCAGTGTCACGACTGGGATTGGAACAGCGAGAGCCACCACCTGAGACACAGAACGCAAAAACACCCACAACAGCCAAGAGAGATTAATGCAAAGACCACAACAACGCAAGTGAAACAAGCAGAAAGCACACATGATAAATGCCTAGAGAGAGATTTGATCCCTACGGTAGTACTGCCAAGTGCTGCGGAGCTAAGATAGTAGTACGGCTCTTAGACGCGGTAGTACCGTGCAAGATCACGATAGTACCGGATGTAGGAGCGGTAGTACGACCTTAGCGCCGCGGTTGGCGCGGTAGTACCGCGTCTGCAGAGCGGTAGTACCACACATTAGGCACGGTAGTACCGCACCGCGTCAGATCTGAATAGGTTCAAATCTGAAAAAAGCCCGCGAAACCACGGTGGTACTACGGTTGGACAAAGCTACCACAAGACAGCATATCAAGTATGTTTCCTACGCATCACGACTCTCCTACATCCTACTCTTGCACAGATTTGGCCTAAAATCTCAAGAACGACAAGTTTCTCCCCAAAAACCTAGAAGCAAGAGAACAACCAAGAAAAAGAGGGATTTGTGGAAAAACCTTGGTCCATGGCAAGAGGAAGTGGTGGGGAACGATCCCACCGGTCGGAATCCGAGGAGAGTGGCCGGAGACAAGATCCGGCGAGGGCCTCTGGCGCCGTTCTTGAGAGAGAGACAAAAGAATGGGTATGGGGAGTTGGAACTCCCCTGCCCGAGTCATAACCCCCACGCGCCCTCGACGGCGCGGTAGTACCGTGCCCAGACACGGTAGTACCGCCCGGCGCGGTACTTCCGAAGTATCGCACCAGAGCGGTAGTACCGTGTTGTGGCGCGGTAGTACCGTGCCTCCCAAAGCGGTAGTACCGCGGCCAGACGCAGTAGTACCGTGAGCTCAAGAAGATGCATGTTTCGAGCACACGAAAAATTGGATCTTTGCACAAAACACTCCGAGCCAACACGACACCACAAGACCACGCAACACACAAAACCAGAAAGGCACACAACAAACGAACCAACCACGAGACACCACCTCTCCAAACGAGAGGGCGGTGGCCGTAGCCACCTATGTTTGAGTCAATTGGTATGGCACCGCGAAGAATTATCCTTGGGTCCATGACCAAAACTCGTCTTTGAAGCACAAGTACCATCAAACATGGCTAATGTGAAAGACTTGATTGATTTATGCATAATGGGGGGAGGGAGAGTTCATTGAGAGAACATCACTCCCCCTATGTCCATGCCTACATCTAAATAGGACAACACGTTGAGTATGGTGGGGTGTGCAAGGGTTCAAGCAACATTGCTCGAATCGATGATATTTAGCTCATGCCTTAACTCGCGAAATCTTACTTCATCCAAGGGCTTCGTGAAGATATCTGCAAGGTTATCATGAGTGTTGACGTAGTTGAACTCGATCTCTCCTTGCCTAATGTGATCCCGGATGAAGTGATACCGGATCTCAATATGCTTCATCTTGAAGTGTTGCACCGGGTTGAGAGAGATCTTGATGGCACTTTCATTGTCACACCAAAGAGGCACTTTGTCACAAGTGACACCGTAATCCTTTAAAGTTTGCCTCATCCATAGGAGTTGAGCACAACAACTACCGGCGGCAACATACTCCGCCTCAGTGGATGAGAGAGACACACAACTTTGCTTTTTGGAAGACCAACTTACCAAAGAGCAACCAAGGAATTGGCACCCTCCGAAAGTGGACTTCCTATCCACTTTGTCTCCCGCCCAATCGGAATCCGAGTACCCTACAAGCTTGAAGTTTGATCCTCTTGGGTACCATAAGCCAAAGTTTGGGGTATGAGCCAAATATCGAAATATTTGTTTGACCGCCACATAGTGACTTTCCTTAGGTGTGGCTTGAAACCGTGCACAAATTCCCACACTCAACATGATGTCCGGTCTAGATGCACAAAGGTAAAGCAAGGATCCAATCATGGAACGATATACCTTTTGATCCACCACTTTACCATTGGGATCTAAGTCAAGTTGGCACTTGGTGGGCATTGGAGTGGAAGCCGGCTTGACGTCACTTAGCTTGAATCTCTTGAGCATGTCTTGAGTGTATTTGGATTGATTGATGAAGGTTCCTTCTCTTCTTTGCTTCACTTCGAACCCTAGAAAGAACTTCAACTCTCCCATGGAGGACATCTCGAACTTTGAGGTCATAAGAGCGGCAAATTCCTCATTGAAAGCTTTGTTAGGAGAACCAAAGATAATATCATCAACATATAATTGGCACACAAACAACTCCCCTTTGACCTTCTTAGTAAAAAGAGTGGGGTCGATTAGCCCAACTTCAAAACCACGGTCTTGTAACAACTCGGTAAGGTGGTCATACCACGCACGTGGGGCTTGTTTAAGGCCATAGAGTGCCTTATCGAGTTGATACACATGATCGGGAAAGTAGGGATCCTCGAACCCGGGGGGTTGCTTGACGTAAACCAATTCATTAATAGGACCATTAAGAAAAGCACTCTTCACATCCATTTGTTGTAACTTAAAGTTGTGATGAGAAGCATATGCAATCAACATGCGAATGGATTCAAGACGAGCAACGAGAGCAAAGGTTTCACCGTAGTCGATACCCTCGACTCGGGAGTAGCCTTGTGCTACCAAATGAGCCTTGTTGCGAATGATGATCCCATGGCCATCTTGCTTGTTCTTAAATATCCACTTGGTTCCTATGACATTGTGATTCCCGGTCGGTCTTGGCACCAATCTCCACACTTTGTTGCGCTCAAAGTTGTTGAGTTCTTCATGCATGGCATTGAGCCAATCCGGATCTTCTAGCGCCTCATAGACCTTGTGGGGTTCCACACAAGAGACAAATGCGTGATGCTCACAATAATTTGCTAATTGTCTACGAGTGCTTACCCCTTTTCTTAAGCTTCCAAGCACATTCGTCATGAGATAATCCTTGGTGGAGAGCTTGGAAGAAACCTTGGCGGCACGACACTCTAATTCCTCCTCGGGGGTGAGACGAGGAGTGGTCACTTGATCATCTTGAGCGTCGTCTTGGGATTGTTCTTGTTCTTGAACTTGCTCAGAGGATGAGAGAACTTGACCTTGGGCATCACTTGATGTGTCAACACTGTCTTGAGCGTGGTCTTACCCTTGGTCATGTTCTTGAGGATGAGGGTCTTCATGTTGTTCTTCGGAAGCGTGTGGGCCTTGGGTTGGTGATGGCTCCACTTGAGTGGAGCTTTGTCCTTCTCCTTCGGCTACAAGGGGTTCCTCAATGGGTAGGATAAAGCCAACACCCATTCTTCTTATGGCTTGGGGAGGAATTTCATCACCTACATCACAAGTGCCACTTTGCTCCACTTGGGAGCCGTTATTCTCATCAAACTCCACGTTACACGTCTCCTCAATAAGTCCCGTGGATTTATTGAGGACACGGTAAGCATGAGAGTTTGTAGCATAGCCAACAAATACGCCCTCATAAGCTCTAGCCTCAAATTTAGACAACCGAACACCTTTCTTGAGAATGAAACACTTACACCCGAATACCCGGAAGTACTTGAGGTTGGGCTTGTTACTGGTGAGTATCTCATATGGAGTCTTGTTCAAGCCCTTGCGGAGGTAGAGCCGATTTGATGCATGACACGCGGTGTTGATGGCTTCGGCCCAAAAGTTGTACGGAGACTTGAACTCCGCCATCATGGTCCTTGCCGCATCCATCAGCGTCCGGTTCTTCCTCTCCGCAACACCGTTTTGTTGAGGGGTGTAGGGTGCGGAATATTGATGCTTGATTCCCTCATCACTAAGAAACTCATCCAAGGTGTAGTTCTTGAACTCGGTGCCGTTGTCACTTCTTATTGTCAAGATCTTTGCATTGTGTTGACGTTGTGCTTCATTTGAAAAGTCAATGACTGTTTGTTGGGTCTCGCTCTTCCTCTTGAAGAAATACACCCACGTGTACCTTGAGTAGTCATCCACAATCACCAAGCAATACTTCCTACCTCCAAGACTATCGAAGGATGGAGGCCCAAAGAGATCCATGTGAAGGAGCTCCAAAGGCCTCTTTGAATAAATGATAGTCGTGGGAGGGTGAGCCTTCTCATGTAGCTTTCCATCGATACAGGCACTGCAAGCACGATCTTTAGCAAAACTAACATTCGTTACTCCACGGACATGGTCCCCCTTGAGGAGACTTTGCAAAGATCTCATATTGACATGGGCTAAACGGCGATGCCAAAGCCATCCCACATCAACTTTAGCCATTAGGCATGTCGCGGTCTTAGTGGGTCGCTCTGAAAAGTTAATCACATAGAGACCATTCTCGACATGCCCAACAAAAACTACTTTAAGAGTCTTGCTCCACAAGAGGGCCACGATATCGATATCAAAGAAAGTGGCAAAGCCCATGATAGCAAGTTGACGAATGGAAAGTAAATTGTATGCAAGGGACTCAACAAGCATGACCTTCTCGATCGTGAGATCATTAGAGATGACCACCTTGCCAAGTCCCAATACCTTAGAAGATGGGGCGTCACCCCACTCGACATTGGTGGGCATAGATGGAACTTTGTGCACGTCCACCACCAAGTCCTTGCTTCCGGTCATATGATTTGTAGCTCCGCTATCGAGCAACCATGATCCACCACCGGAAGCAAACACCTACAAGAGATCAATGCTTGGTTTTAGGTACCCATTTTGTAATGGGTCCTTTGATGTTAGTAACAAGGGTCTTAGGAACCCAAATCGACCATTCAATGTACTCATGAAGAGAACCAACAAATTTGGCATAAACATGCCCATCACTAGCACGGCATAACACATAAGAAGGGTTAAAATCGCCAGCTTTGTTAAGAGGGGTGACATTGCCCTTCTTGACATTGTTCTTCTTCTTCTCCTCAAGGGCACTCTCTCCCTCCCTCACAAAGGTTTGCATGAGGGGAGGAGGTCGTTTGGTCTTGTCATTCTTCTTCTTGTTCTTGGAGTCGGGCACGTACCCAACCCCTTCCTTGGCCACACCTCCCTTTTGGTTGATCAAGAGATCATTGAGGTTCTTCTTGCCTTGTATGCAAGTCGCAAGACCTCTCTCAAGTTGCTCCTTCAACTTAGCATTTTCCTCAACAAGATGTATATGCTCACAACACGGGTTAGTAGCATTTGCATTATCAATTAGAACCATATGAGGAAAAGTTGCTTTCTCCTTAGTTAGCTTCACTTGGAGTTGATCATGAGACTCCTTGAGACTAGCATGAATACCCTTCAAGGCCTTGTGGGCCTTGTCAAGTATATCAAACTCCTCTTTGAGTCTAGCAAGATCAACCCCGAGTTTGGCCTTCTCGGAATTTAGCACACGAGAAACAATGAGGACATGATCATAATCTTTCTTTAACTTAGCATGATCAACGTTGTGTGACTCCTCAAGAGCCAAACGAAGACCACACTCTTCCTCAAGAGCATTGGAAAGATCCAAAATCTCATCGGCATAGTCATGACTATGCCCTTCCATCTTAGAGATGGTGTCTTCGTGAGCCTCGATCATGTCATTGGCTTCACCAAGTTGTTCCAAGAGAGCAACAAAGTGCTTCTTGGATTTTCCCTTGAGTTTGCCCATAAAGGCCTCAAACTCGTTAGCCTCCACATTAGCTCCCTCAAGTTCATTAATGCTATCTGTCGGGGAAGGATGATTAATGATGGTAGTTTTGATGTTGGAGGTTACCTTGTTGGTGGCTTTAGCCATGAGGCACTTGGCGGTGATGCTCTCATTGGGTGAGTCAAAGAGAGACACCCGTGACGTTGTTGCAATGGCAGCGGAGGCCATGGCAACAGACTCACCATCTTCATCATCGTCATCATCCTCATTGTACTCTTCTTGCACAACCAAAGCCTTGGGAGGAGTCTTCTTGGTGAAGTTATTCTTGTTGGGGAACGACTTGGCCTTGTCCTTTCGGATGAGCTTGCCACCATTGTCTTCCCTCTTCTCATACGGGCATTCCGCAACGAAATGACTCACGCTGCCGCAATTGTAGCAAGTCCTTACACGTTGCTTGCCCCTTGTGCCACTCGAGTTGCTTTTGCTAAAGTTTGGCCTCGAGTTTTTCTTGCTCCAAAATTGCCTTGAAGCAAGTGCCATGTGTTCATGATATGCATACTTCGTATCTTCAGGGTTGCTCTCCTCTTCTTCCTCTTCCACGGTGAGCTTGGCCTTCAATGCAAGGTTAGGCTTCTTTGCCCGTTGAGAACGAAGCACCGCATTGTCGGCGGTCTTGTCCAAAATGTTCATGGCCACAAACTCATCCAACACTTCTCTTGAGGTCAAAGTGTGGAAGTCTGGTCTTTGACGAATGACGGAGGACATGGCCTTGTGATAGGGCATCATTTCCTTGAGGAATTTGCGCTTGGTCCAATTGTCATCCGTGTCCTTGCTCCCATGATCTCGTAGTGAGACCGCAAGTTTGGTTACTCTCCGATAAAGCTCACGAGGTTCTTCATCTTCTTTCATTGCAAACTCATCGGCCTCATCTTGTACCACTTCATAATTGGAGCGTTGAATGCTTGCGCTTCCCCGGTAGAGAGAGACAACACAATGCCATGCATCTTTGGCCAAGGCGAAGGGACGAAGATGAGGTAGGTCTTCGGGTGGAATTGCATCTTGAATGATGAAGAGAGCATTCTCATTGAATTGATTATCCGCGGCTTCTCGAGGAGTGAAGTTGCTTGGATCATGCGGATAAAAACCTTCTTCAATGATTCTCCAAAGGTTAGTGTTCACATGATTTAAATGACGTTTAAAGCGGTAAACCCAAGAATCAAAGTCCTCATTTTTCACAATCTTAGGGGGAGGACCGGCATGATTCAAATGAGTGGAAGGAACCGGTCCACCATAAACAAGTGGTGGTTCCACATGGGCAAAGATGCCGGTGCCATTCTTACCACTAGAAGAAGGAGCCTTTTCACTACTAGCTCCCCCCTTGTCGGGGATAGCATCCGTCACCTTGTTGGCGGGGTCACCCACTTTCAACGGTGCGGTGGATAGTTTAAGCCCCTCAAGAAATTTTGTAAACATGCTTTCAACTTCGGTCATCATGGAGGTTTCCAATGTCTCCAAGGCCACATTGAACTCCTCACGAGAGACCGAGGTTCCCCCATCGCCCGTAGACGAGATCAGATTCACACCGGAGTGTTCCTCCACACCGTCTACGGTATCAACCATACTCTTTGGACGATAAAGTCCTTAATAAAGAGACGAGGCTCTGATACCAATTGAAAGGATCGATATGGTTGACTAGGGGGGTGAATAGGAAACTAACAATTTTTAGCTTTTCTTTAGAATTTAAACTTTGCATCAAAGTAGGTTGTCTAGATATGCAACTAGGTGAGCAACCTATATGATGCAACACAGATAGGAACACAAGCAAGCAAGATATATGAAACAAATAAGCTTCCACAAGTAAAGGCACGAGATAACCAAGAGTGGAGACGGTGGAGACGAGGATGTGTTGCCGAAGTTCCTTCCCTTTGAGAGGAAGTACGTCTCCGTTGGAGCGGTGTGGAGGCACAATGCTCCCCAAGAAGCCACTAGGGCCACCGTAATCTCCTCACGCCCTCACACAATGCGAGATGCCGTGATTCCACTATTGGTGCCTTTGGAGGCGGCGACCGAACCCTTACAAACGAGGTTGGGGCAATCTCCACAACTCAATTGGAGGCTCCCAACAACACCACAAAGCTTCACCACAATGGACTATGGCTTCGCGGTGACCTCAACCGTCTAGGATGCTCAAACACCCAAGAGTAACAAGATCCGCAAGGGATTAGTGGGGGAATCAAATATCTCTTGGTGGAAGTGTAGATCGGGGCCTTCTCAACCACTCCCAAGCAAATCAACAAGTTTGGTTGGCTAGGGAGTGAGATCGGGTGAAAATGGAGCTTGGAGCAATAATGGAGCTTAGTGGTGGAAGAGGTAAGTCAACAGGGAAGAAGGGGACCCCTTATATAGTGTGTGGAAAAGATCCAACTGTTACCCACCAACCAGCCCGCGGCCAGCGGTACTACCACGCCTGGCCAGCGGTACTACCGCAAGGCCGCGCGGTACTACTGCTTGCAACCAAGCGGTACTACCGCACGGCTGTGCGGTACTACCGTACCGACCCACGGTACTGGCGCAACCCCAGCACAGAACCGATAAACAGACGCACAGAAGCTGGGGGCGGTACTTCCGCATGCGCGGTACTACCGTGCCCCCCATGCGGTACTACCGCGAGGCAAAAATCCCAGCCAGGGGAGAAGGGAAACTTCCGTGCCTACTTCCACAAAGAAAAGGAAGTAGCAAAAACCCGACACAGTAGTACTGCCGAGGGGCGGTACTACTGCCTGACTGCATAGCATGGTACTACCGCTCGGCGAAAACGGTACTACCGCGGTAGGTGCGGATGTAAAAAATTACATCCGCTCCTACTACCGCAAAGGGGCGGCACTAGCCTGGTGGGCAGCGGTAGTGTGGCTCCAGGGGAGCGGTACTACCGTGGGCACCTGCGGTACTACCGCGGATGCCTACGGTACTACCGTTGACCTGGGAGCAGTACTACCGCAACCAACAACGGCAGCCAGACAAGGGAGGCAAGAAAACGGAGGAAGCTCCAAGGAAGAAGGAGGGGATAAGAAGGAGACGTGTACGTGATGATTCCACCCAAACCTTTCCAACGCGGACCCCCTCTTAATAGTACGGTTTTCCTACGACTCAAATCCACCAAAAAGAAACATAGAAAAGACGCTGTCTTCGTTAGTCTTCGAGGGGCACCCAATCGTCTTGTGCCTAGCAAAGAAGTGTCTGGAATACTCATGGCACACGATTAGTCTGCAAATGCGTTGTCATCAATCACCAAAACACTGAGGGATAAATATGTCCTTACACCGGTGTAAAAAATTGTCTGGGGGGGGGGGCTATTGGGGCGCGGTTGGAGATGCTCTAACAAAAGACAAGTAGAGGTCTGGTTGCCGTGGGCTCGATTCGGGCACCATTGGAGGATAGGTCGCTGCATGTGATGATGATAAATGAAGTGAAGCCGCTTCTCGGTGAGAAACAAGATTGTTCTATTGCTCATATTAGTAGGTGTCAAAATGCTATCAGTCACAAGTTGGCGACTTTTAGTTGTGTAGAAGCTAGGGCGGTAGTTTGGCTAAAATCTGGCCTTACTTTTTTTTGCGAGAGTAAAGGGAGTTTTTATTGCAAGTTCATAGAGTTACAGTCGAGAGGCCAAAAATCCTCAATACAAGGTGGTACCGAGCCAAGCCACACGGCGGTGGCACGCTCAGATCGGCTATAATTTGCCAACCGACCGACAACTCTATTCCGAGTATGACTAATTTATTGAGGAACAAACTCCCTACTACCAAGAAGATCCTTGATCTCCAGGACTAAATGGCCATAAGCCGAATGAACCAAAGCAGCATTAGACATGCTAGACAAGGCCTCCGAAGAATCCGAATGCAAAACCACCGGAAGGTTTGAATGTTAAATTGCCAGTGCCATACCCTGCATTATCGCATGTAGTTCTGCTTCCAGCGAGTCATTGCAGTGGAAAATGAACCTGTACGCTTGAAAGTGCAACTATCCCTAGGTGGTTTTGGTAATTCATAACAACATATAGCTCATTGAGCTAATGCTATTCCAAGATGATTATTTCAGCAAAGCTCAATGATTGGCATGGCATGGATGTGAAAGTGGAACCCTCAAAATGCTAAGGACAAAGGATTGGCTCAAGCTCAAAAGCTCAAGACTCTTCATTTTATATTTTAGTGATCCAAGATCACATTGAGTCTTTAGGAAAAGCCAATACTATCAAGGAGGGATGAGGTGTTGCTTAATGAGCCTCTTGCTTTATGTGCTTAGTTATATGCTCTAAAACCCTCAACTACTTTCCCATATCCACATATGACCTAAACCCTAAGCCAAACTCGGTCCTACCGATTCTTTCTATCCGGCGCCACCGAGTTTCACTTGTCATAAGCCACTGCCAAACCCTAGCAATTCGGTTCTACCGATAGGGATCTCGGTCTCACCGAGATGGGATTGCAAACTCTCTGTTTCCCTTTCGTAACTTTTTGGTCTCACCGAAAGAGCGAATCGGTCCCACCGAGATTGCAATGTAAATTCAGTGTTTCCTTTTTGTAACTTTTCGGTCTCACTGAAAGAGCAAATCGGTCCCACCGAGTTTGCCTGACCAACTCTCTGGTTAGCTAATTACCAAATTCGGTCTCACCGAGTTTGTTTAATCGGTCTCACCGAGATTACGTTATGGCCAAACCCTAACCATATCGGTCCTACCAAGCTGCATGTCAGTCCCACCGAAAATCTCTAACGGTCACTAGGTTTACCTTTTCGGTCCGACCGAGTTTGTTGATTCGGTCCCACCGAGATTGGAAAACTGTGTGTAACGGTTGGATTTTGTGTGGAGGCTATATATACCCCTCCACCTCCTCTTCATTCGTGGAGAGAGCCATCAGAACACATACACAATTCCAACTCATATGTTCTGAGAGAGAACCACCTACTCATGTGTTGAGACCAAGATATTCCATTCCTATCATATGAATCTTGATCTCTAGCCTTCCCCAAGTTGCTTTCCACTCAAATCTTCTTTCCACAAAGTCCAAATCCTATGAGAGAGAGTTGAGTGTTGGGGAGACTATCATTTGAAGCACAAGAGCAACACACCATTTGTTACTTCTTGGAGAGTGGTGTCTCCTAGATTGGCTAGGTGTCACTTGGGAGCCTCTGACAAGATTGTGGAGTTGAACCAAGAAGTTTGTAAGGGTAAGGAGATCGCCTACTTCGTGAAGATCTACCGCTAGTGAGGCAAGTCCTTCGTGGGCGATGGCCATGGTGGGATAGACAAGGTTGCTTCTTCGTGGACCCTTTGTGGGTGGTTGCTTCTTTGTGGACCCTTCGTGGATGGAGCCCTCCGTGGACTCGCGCAAGCGTTACCCTTTGTGGGTGGAGCCCTCCGTGGACTCGCGTAACCGTTACCCTTCGTGGGTTGAAGTCTCCATCAACGTGGATGTAGGATAGCACCACCTATCCGAACCACAGGAAAAACATCCGTGTCTCCAATTGCGTTTGAATTCTCCAAACCCTTCCCTTTACATTCTTGCAAGTTGCATGCTTTACTTTCCGCTGCCAATATACTCTTTGCATGCTTGCTTGAATTGTGTGATAATTGCTTGACTTGTCCTACAATAGCTAAAATCTGCCAAGAACTAAAATTGGGAAAATGTTAAGTTTTTATTTGGTCAAGTAGTCTAATCACCCCCCTCTAGACATACTTTCGATCCTACAACGCTGCAAAAAGAATAGATCCCTCGTTGTTCCTGAGAACCATCCCAGCGGCCGCCGAGCCATCTGCTATCTGGAAAGACCCATCGATAGAGAGGGCCACCGTACCCAATGCCGGGGCTGGCCAAGGTGCTGGAGGGCTTAGCGTCTTCTGCAAAGGTATATCAATGGGCGAGGTAGACATCTTTCCCTTCAAAATTTCATTCTCTGAATACTTCCCCGCAAGTATGATTGATTTATAGTAGCTATCTAGAAACTCGACTGAGGCAAGAACCGGAGGAACCTCCTTCCCATGGAACTTGTCATTGCGTAGCTGCCAAATTCGCCATATTAACATGATCAGCATGGACTGGACTTCCACAGAGCATTTGGTAAGTAAGTGCATAAGCCATTCGTTTCCAGAATCAATGAGGAAATCATCCCCCGGGAGTGGCCACTTAGCTCTCATATTTACCCAGAGAGTACGTGCCTGCGGGCAAGAAACCATCGCATGGAATGTGCTCTCCTCCTCCAATCCACAAAGAGGGTAAGTTGCCCGTGTAGAGATGTGTCTTTTCCTCTTGCATTGCTGCGTCGCCAGCGTTCCTGTCACCACTCTCCAAGCAGTGATCTTCATTTTCTGAGGCACATGTGCTTTCCACATGGTGTGCCATAAGGTGCGATTACCATCCGGATGTGTGCTAGAACTCCCTGCAGCATGGATCAAATTATGCTCCTGGGTAGCTAGCTTGTATGTGCTTTTTACTGTAAACATTCTGTGCTTCTCCAGAAACCAAGACATAAAATCACCGCATTGTCGTGGAGAGGTTCTGATTTTCAGAATATGATCAACGTCCAAAGGCCAGAAGGCTGCATTTAGGCGATTCACTCTCCATGCACCCTTATCATCCAAGAAATCTGACACACGGTTGAAGCGGCAAGAACCCTTCGGGGAGATCGTCCATAGGGAGAAGGGTCACGGGATCCACGGGTCCCTCCAACTACGGATAGAAGTACCATTACCCATGCGCCAGATGACCCCCCTCCGAACAAGTTCCAAACCATGCAATATACCTTTCCAAACCGCGGATCCCGTAGCCGGAAAGACCGTATCCAACAAATGCCTTGTAGGATAATACTTAGCTTTTAAAAGGCGAGCACACAGGTTGTCCGGCGTGTCCAATAATCTCCAAGCTTGTTTGGCTAGCAAGGCCTGGTTAAAGGCACTCATATCCCTAAAACCCATGCCACCCATGGACTTTGGGAGTCTCAACTTGTCCCAGCTCATCCAAGCCATCTTCTTCCCATTCTCAACTCCCCACCAATACTGACGGATCATACGTGTTAGCTCATCACACATTGATGCTAGCAGTTTAAACACACTCATGACATAAGCTGGAATAGCTTGAGAAATCGATTTAATAAGGATCTCCTTATTACCTGATGAGGTGTATTGTTCACTCCAATCTGTTAGTTTCTTCCTTAGACGCTCTTGAATTGTTTCAAAATTTCCTTTGTGCATTCTCCCTTCTGGAATTGGAAGACCCAAATATTTGGGTTCAAATACCTCCTGGGTGATTTCCAATATACTTTTCACCTCTTGAACCATAATGGGTAAGCAATTATCAGTAAAAGAATGGAGAACTTCGACGGGTTAATCAAGTGTTCAACAAACCTTTAACCAAACCTGCTTGTTGTTCTGTCGCATGGAAGAACAATAGTGAATCATCCGCAAAAATAAGATGAGATATTTCCGGGGCGGTTCTGTAATTTTTCACCCCTTTGAGGCCCTCCTCCCCCATAGCTTTCTTGATCAAGGAAGATAGAGCGTCAGCTACGAAGAGAAAGAGAAAGGGGGATAACGGGTCACCTTGGCGGAGCCCCCTCGAGGGGAAGAAAGGCTCCAACAACTTTCCATTGAACTCCACTGAATATTTCACCGAAGTGACACAAGCCATTACGCGAGAAACCCATTGCTGAGAAAAACCCCATTTGGCCAGTGCCTTCTCCAAGAATTCCCAATCAACACGATCATAGGCTTTTGATAAGTCCAGCTTGTAGGCACATAAGCTTGGTGAATTATGCTTAATCGACTGAATATGATGAATACATTCGAAAGCAATGATAGAATTATCCGATATAAGTCTCCCTGAAATGAATGCACTTTGGTTTTCAGAAATGAGGTCCGTGAGGAGGGGCCTCAACCTGTTCACCATGCACTTGGAAACAATCTTGTATACCACATTACACAAGCTGATTGGGCGAATCCTTCAGTTCCTTTGGATGAGGAACTTAAGGGATGAGAACAATTGCCGTATCATTAACACCATCGGGCATAATCCCCGTGATAAAAAAGTCCTGAACCGCATCAATGATCTTAGTTTTAAGAACCGTCCAATTCCGCTAATAGAAACGAGCCGGGAAACCATCACAGCCCGGGGCCTTCAAGGGACCAATCGGGAACAGGGCATTAGATATCTCCTCATCCGTATAAGGCTTGCAAAGTGAATCGTTCATTGCGGTTGTAACCCGCGGCGTGATACAATCCAGGACCACATCCGGAGTAAGTGTTGGGTCCATTGTGAAGATCTCCTTGAAATAAGAGTTGGCCATTCTCTCCATGTCACTTGGGACATTGCTCCACGAGCCGTCCTCCTTCAACAAACGTTGGATATGGTTGCGGCGGGCACGCCAGACTGCACGTCGGTGCAGATATTTGGTGTTTCTTTCTTCCTCCTTCAACCAAGTAATACGAGAGCGTTGAAGCCAAAGCATTTCCTCTCTGTATAACAACTCATCAAGCTGATTCATTTTAGTGCGAATATGTGCCCGGTCCGCACCTGCTAGCTGTAACTCGGCGAGGTTATTACGCAGTGACTCTATCTTCTTTAAAACAATTCCAAATTTCACCATGCTCCATTGTTTTAATACTTTCATCACCTCTTTAAGCGAGGACGCAACCGAGCTTAACTTGCTAATGTACCCAACTTTATTTGGAGAAACTTCCTTCAGGTTGAGCAATGAAATTCCTTTAACCCTGCAAACAAAAAAAGACAAGTAGAGGATATCGCTGAACGGCCGTAGAGGGTTGCAACCCCTGAAGAAATGGTATATGGCAGAACAGTTATATTGATACAAATGATCTTTTTTTTTGCGAGTATAACGATACAAATGATCTACCCCTTATATAAAACAGTGTTACATACATATACATACATACATTTGCATGAGTGCATGCAAAATTAATCATCTGTAAAAAAGAGCGCATTGACCAAACTTAAGCCACCGCCACCAAATTCTATTGCACGTGTCTATACTAGTGCTACTACTCGTGGTTCCATTTCCACACACATGAATATACACTGATAATCATCGGAACAACTATCTATAATCAATAACCAAGAGTACAAAATGAACATCAAGCTAATCAGTTAAGCCCAGAAGCTAGCTAGGCTGCTTCCGCTTCCTTCTTCACACCAAGAGAGTTGCCGCTGACGGTGGTGGCGCCGGGATGGTACGGACCCATGCGGGTCAACCTGCACGTTTAAACAACCGCACGCATGATGAGTTAGGTGGCGAATTAGCTAGGTCAACACGTATACGTACAACCCAAAAGATTTGGAGTCGTACGTAATACTACAGCTTTTGACTTGTTCTGAGCAGAAGAAGGCAAAGATGATACTGCGTGCATGCATACATTTTTCGATAAAGGATGGATTTTATTAACTCAAAATGAAGTATCAAGTGGATACAAACACAATGAGCACGTATCCGGCCTCTGCATAACTAAGATGCACACAGCCAACACCAACACACGCGCATAAAACACACACCAACAAATAGCAAAATCATATATGATCAAAGCTATGTGTAGGCGAGGAAAAAAAAGAAAGAAAGATTAAAGCGATCAGATCAGCAATTGGCAAACTATAACAATGATCATATCCGCACCAACTATCTCATGTCACCACACGGACTCCGTGGTTCTTCAACAGCAACGCCTTCGCCGCCGTCACCGGATTCAACCAATCAAGGTCAGAATCTAGATTTTCACCCTGAAGAATCAGTCTGAGTATATCCGAACAATGCCTTCGACAAGGTAACGATGTAAAAACGTCGCCATTGCCAGGTATAACCAACTTGGGTCAGCCCTAGGTTTTCACCCCGGAACTCGAGACCGGGTGCTCGAGTAGCACCACCATGAATGTCAGAAGTGTTGTCCCCATCACTTTTCCGCGATCCCAACAACCACATGCGATGAAAACGCCGCCGTTGCACAACCATTCCTCTGCGTCAAACTGTTGTCCATAGTTTGCATCTCCTGTTGAAAGTGAACCACCGGATCTGAAGACTAGACTTTCGGTGGCCACCGCAATTACAACTGAGGTCATACAATCCGACGAGAAGCCGTGCATACGCCGCCGCATCCGGCAAGCCTCCTCTGTGCCACAGACCCACCATTACCATACCACCTCCTGATGTGCAACCAAAGTGGTCATCGCTGAGATCAACTCCAAATCGTCGCCCCACTGCCAGCCACCACAAGGGCTTTGCTCAGCGGCACATTTGCAGCGACGACCGGCGAGGAGAGGATGCATCGAGGAGACGGAGCTGGTGGCGTCGGTCTGGAATAAAGACGAGCAGGGCGTGATTCAGTGGCCCAAGAGCTCGTCCGGCAACGACGGGAAGCAGCCCACGGCGGCAGCTGGCGAAGCGTCATGGGAGGAACTAGATCCATGAGGACATTCAGTTCAGCCGCCCGGCCCTTGCCTTCACCCACTGCTCGAGATTCTGATTCGATCTGGAGCTCGATGCCGGAGACAGCCCACGTATGCGGGCCCGTGATACCCACTGCAGGCCATATGTCCATCCGGAGGTCACTCGTCCTTGAGCATCCTCCCGCTGAGCGGCCTCGACGTCGCCATGCAGTTTCCGGTCGATTGCATCCAAGCAACAGGAAAGGATATGCTGTTCGTCACGCCATGCGGAACAAGTCACCAAGTAGGAAGGAGACGGCTGCTGGGAGGGAGCTCCGCGTCCAAGAAGGCAAGCCCGCCGCCACCGCGGCAAACGCCGGCGGCGACGACGGCGACGGTTGCTCCGGTGAGGAGGGAGGCCTGGCGGCACAGATTGGGATCTCCCGGGTCGCCCCTCCCGAGCGACACGGGAGTTGGTTGTTCCACCAAATCCTGCTTTGCTCGATTTGGGTGAGCAGATCAATCGTGGTGTTTGATTTGGTAGGTGTCGGTCCATCAAATCGGTCGTCGATGTCGATACAGATGTCACCGTCAGTCAACTATGTATGCGCATGCTGCTAGGTTCATTACGACCGCTGTCGATCGCACCAAAAACGTGGTCTCCGATCCATCAAGATCGTTCAAGGACCCACACGGTTTCAACATTTTTCTCTCTCCACGTGGAATGTTCAAAGAGAGCAACTAGTCCTGATATCCTACCTAATATCAGTATCATTTTTTCTCTCTAATAAATATCAACGTCAATTGCACGTACTACGAAAAAAATATATGCCATAGTTTTTTCTTTTGCTTTCAAAAACAAGAAACTACTACTTCCTCCGTTCCTAAATACTCCCTCCATTCTAAAATATAGTACGTCCGCGCTTCCCGAGGTCCAACTTTGACTATAAATTTAACCAACGAGACCAACTGCGACGGGAGAAAAAATTATATAATTGTAAACTTCATTTGAATACGAATTCATTAATATAATTTTTGCTCCCGCCGCAATCGGTCTTGGCAGTTAAATTTACGGTCAAAGTTGAAGCACGGGATAGAGGAAGCACTACATTGTAGAATGGAGGAAATATAAGTCTTTATAGAGATTTCACCATAAACCACATACAGATGTATATAGATGCATTTTAAGTGTAGATTCATTCATTTTGTTCCGTATGTAGTTCACTTAGTGGAATCTCTACAAAGACTTATATTTAGGAATGAAGAGAGTATTACTTTTAACTTATGGTTTTGTTCCATCGACAAATTGATATTATTTGGCCAAAACATAATTCCAATATATACAGTTGTATTTATTTACCTCTCTTTACGCTTCACGAGGAACTGCTGCAACGATTTTGTTCTTGCCAGTGGTATGTCTGCAAACATGAATATTAGAATTGTAAGCAACGACTTTATCAAGTGTCCAACGAACTCTTTTTCTTTTTTACTTATTACAATTTTTTGTTTGCTCATGATGAGTTATTATTTAACGGAAATATTAACGCCTATACGTGTGGGCGTTGACCATCTTAGACCACACGCATCCATCACTTTTCAGTACTATATGCATGAATCTTGACATAATCTAGCTGATTTTTTGTGCCACGTAGGACAAGGCGTGTGTGTGGTGTGTGACATAGTTCGCCCACACATTCATTTTACCACACGGAGGGGCCGGTGTGTGTGCGTTTAGCAGTTCACCCACACACCAGTTTCCAGTCACGCACAAGAGCTGGTGTGTGGGCATTTGCCATCTCGCCCACACGCCCGTCTCCTCTCCCACACGTAAGCTGCTAGTTGCCATGTGTTTTTGCAGCGCACATGGCAACTGCCTCTAGTGTGCTTTATAAGCAGGTGACAACTCTTTTTTTACCCGAGTTGCCATGTGTTTTTGCAGGGTACACGGCAACTGCCTAGTGTGCATGTAAGCAGATGGCAACTGCTTTTTACCGAGTTGCCATGTGTTTTTGCATGGTACATGGCAACTGCCCCAACGTGCACGTACATGGCAACTGCCCTAACGTGCACGTAAGCAGATGGCAACTCTTCCTTTTTAGATGGCAACTGCCCTAGCATGCTTGTGAGCACATGGCAACTCTCTCAACTGCCTAGTGTTAGTATGTGGCAACTTCTAAAGTTATGAAATCATGGCAACTACATTAGATCAGACCATACATGGTAACTGCAGTTGAGCAACCATGGCAACTGCAGTTGTCCGACATGGCAACCGTAGTTCAGCGACATGACAACTGCAGATAAACGAACATGGACGAGGGTCTGGACCATGGCAACTGCGGGCGCGCGGTGGGCATCACGCGTCGCGTGCGGGACCAGAAGGGTATGAGGCCTGACATACGGGCGTGTGGGCGTTATCAACTTCGTCCACACACACGCGTATGAGAGGGTTCAGAAGGGAAAAAAGATGTGTGTGGGCATTAGTTGTTTTGCCCACACATAGGTGTGTGGGCTGGTTGCTGTTCATGCCACACGAGGCGTGTGGCACAACTATCCGATACACCGCACGTGTGGCAGTTATCGGGACCTTTATTTAAACAAACCTTTGCTTGAATTTCCAACAGGCGTATTGTTGCCAAGGTCACGCCTTTCTGCCATCTTTACGTCCCTCGCCATCTGCATTATAGCCTCTGCCTGTCAAAATATTTGGTAAGATGTCGAAGGCAACATTAGTATATGAATTTGATAATATACATCTCCTGCATCTGCTTACTTTTATATGCATACCTTAATTCTCTCTAATCAAAAGAAATATGTAAGTTCATTTTTGGAAATCTGACATCGGACTAAGTGCTTTAAGGTACATCTGACAACAACAATTATTGTTTTGAACAGTTTACATGCGTACCGAATGTATGCATCTAAATATACTAGTAACAAACTATCTTGTATGATACTACCTCTATTCCTAAACATAAAATGTTTTTGCAGTCAAATGTAAGTGGTATTCAAGACAACCATCTGATTCCCACTTCAACTCACTAAAATCTGCAGTGAAGGTGTTTTAAAATTACCCATTTTTCACACTGCAATTATAGGTGACCTAAATAGTTAATCCCTACTGTCTCAGTTCTCTTAACATACACATATGCCACCTCATCATCTCACTAATTATTATTTTTAACATGCATGAGAAATGATATGTATATTCTCACTCAACACGCACACATCTTAACCCACCACACATCACCTCACCAATCAGGCTACTTATATCTCTCTTAACATGCATGGGAAATGCTACTTATGTTGTATATATATCTACAACTACATAACAAGCACATACAATATATTATATCTATATTGATTTTCATTCAAATTTCATCAAAAAATATTACAACCAATCCTGACAGCAACGCATCGAGTATCATCTAGTTAAAAAAAGTTATAGGCATCACCTTATGGTCAAAGTTAATTAGTGAGGGTCGAAGTTGAGAGTCTAACGAAGAGAAGAGTAATATGCAAATGAAGCTACAGGCGCGGAGATTGATAATCACCTTGTGGTGGGAGACATCGAAGATGGCAACGGAGCCGTTGTAGAAGACCGTCATGGGACTGGGAGCCGCTGGCGGCTCTTCCGTGGTCGCCGGCGAGCGGGCGACGACGACACGGCGCAGCAGCTGGGGGTCTATCCTCGCTATAGCGCTCGTCTCCATCCCTGCCCGCACGCATCCATGCAGTTCCAGTCAGCATTCGCGCGCGCATACACAGACACACAAGAGGCAGGGATAAACTAGAATAATCTGACATTCGGAGTTTCGGACCTCGGATGGACGACAAGGCGGAGGAGGAGCCGGTGCTCTTGCCGTGTTGTTCGCTGGGGGCAGCGGCGCGGAGGCCGAGGAAGTCGAGCTCCACCGGCGGCGCTCTCGACGACATGCTCGATCCCAAGCTCGAGCACGTAGAGTAGAGGGGGTATGGAGGCGCTCGTCTGGCGTGGCTATGGCCTATGGGCAATGAGCGGAGTTGTTACGTTCGATCGGGAGCGCGAGGCCTAATATATATAGAAAAAAACGAGAGCTGCGGGCTACTGGTCGCCGGTGTGGAGCTACCGCTGCATGAGCTCACGACCCATGTCGTCGTCGCCGCGCGTCTCTCAAATTAAGTCTCATTGCTCGGCAGCGCAGGTCGGAACGCGCGAAAAGATGGCGATCGGCGAGAAAGCGACCGACCCACCCTCCGTCTCCGTCGGCACCACTAACCAATTTGATTTACTAGGTGGTTGAAGGAAATAATGAGATGGAACCTCCACTAATCGGGCGCCGCGTGTGGTGCCAACCACTCCAACAGCTCGAGACGAGTGGGAATGGGCACACGCGGACTCTACGGCCTGCGTCGGAAGAGGCGTGTGAAGTGAACGGGGCACGCGGCTGATGGGGACGCAAAGGAAATGAAAATTAAGCCACGAGCGGAAATTCATTCGGTTGCTTCCTGGCGGAGCAACTTCCCACGCCGGTGCCCGGTTTGAGCCGACAGCGTGCGCCGCGGGCTGCTCTGGTCCACGGGCATGGATGGACGAGTCCCTTTCTTTCCCTTTTACCAGGTCCAGGAGTAGTGTGGCCGATTCAGTGTTTCTTCTGCACCGCTCCTGCTGTGCCTTTGGGCTTGTTTCGGTGCATTTAACATGTGATCCTCGCATCCTGCTGTTCGCAGGAAATGAGAAGGAGGGGGGGGGTTCCAGCTTGACGCGTGCATCCAGTATATGGCTGCTATATTTAGGTCATGTGGGTTCACAAGTTTGGTTTTGGTTTGTGCTGTGTTTCTTTCTTTCTTTTTCCTGTGTATACCTTGTATATTGTATTTGTACACTTCGTGTACCCTTATGTATATATATTACAAGTTTTAGAGTGGTTGGGCTTTTTTAGAACCGTTCGTTGATGTCGATCTAACGGCAGACAAATACGAAGTACTGGGTAGTACTCCGATGAAAGTACGCGAAAGTACTAAAACGAGTGGGGCCGGTACTCGTGACAAAGTGGGGACGCGTTTTAATCTAGGGGCAGTTTAGTCCTAGGAAAATTTGCACGCGCCGCCCCTCTCGTCGAATGAATAACCGCCGCCATGGTGCTACACATTCCATAATTACTCATCGGCGGCCATCTCCTCCCTCTCCTCCATGTCCACCGCAGTCATCTCCTCCTTCTTGCCGCTGCAACTTCGCTCCACTCAGGCAACCCCCCCACCCACCCCCACCCCCTCTTCCACGGCAGATCGAGCTGATGGCCGGCGGCGAGAACACCGACTTCGTGCAGATCGCCGGCGGCGACCAGGTCAAGTTGGCCAGGTTGAGAGAGATCCGTTCTTGATTTGACAACACAAGGCAGATGAGCTGGACGGCAATGGCCACTCTCAAGAATTTGACGAAGAAGGAGAGGGCAAAGCTTTTCCCCCAGCCCGCGCAACCGATTCAGAAGATCGAGATCCTCCTCTGGGCGATGGAGCAGGCCAATTCGTCCAGCGAGTGGACCAGGCGGAGGTGGTGGGCGTTCAGATCCAGGGTAGAGCATCCACTTGATCAGGAACCCACCGTGCACGAGGTGCCGTTGCAGATTGTGCAGCCTCCAACCGAGTCACCGGAGACTTCGAAGCGCAAGATGAGGAGGACAATGGTCGCGACCTCGCTTCCCCGCCGTTCTCCACGCTTCCCTCGCCGCTCTCCTCGTCTGAACGGCGGCGGTAGCTATGTTTAGAGTAAGCTTCCCCACTCCTCATCTTTTTACTGCTCGTGCTTACATCGTGGTGATACTGATCATAATAGTTCAGAGAGGGAAGGCTAGATGGCATTTTAATCTCAATGAATTGCATGAACATTTGAGTACATGGATTTGGAGGATGGATTATGATGTATGTGAACCCTAGGCATCATATGAACCCTAGGAAAAATTAGTAATGTTGTAGTGGTAGACACTGAAATATTTCGGTACACACCGGTAGGCACTGAAATATTTCGTTACTGCCCTAGGCAAAATTTGTAATGTTGTAGTGGTGGACATTGAAATATTTCGGTACACACCGGTAGGCATTGAAATATTTCGGTACTGCCCTAGGCAAAATTTGTAATGTTGTAGTGGTGGTAGACACTGAAATATTTCGGTACACACCGGTAGGCATTGAAATATTTCGTTACTACAATTTCAGTACACACCGATGCACACTGAATTATTTCACTACTGCAGTTTCAGTACACACCGGTACACACTGAAATATTTCAGTACTACAAATTCTATACAAAGTTGGCATTTTGTCATTTATGTGTGAATTAATCCATGCATCATATGGCCTAACTTTGTACATGAGTTTGGGTCAATTTCATGTCTATTTATTGTTAAAATTATTGTCATGCCATGAAACACAAGACAAGTCACTGACCCAAGCTTGCAAAGATGCCATATCAATGTTGCTGATATGAAATATGCATGTTTTCACCTAGTCTTGTGTCTGAATTAAAACTGAGCATTTTTTCTTGATGGTATCCATGGATCTAGAACTCCTATGAATTTGCTCATGTTGGATGTTTTGTTCTCCATCATTTGTACTAGCATTCCGTGCGATTAGATGCCATGACAAGACCCCTGGCATATTTATTTTCTTGCCTTCAACATCACATGTGCGTTTTGCAGGAAAAAACCTGGAGTTCACCAGGTTGGCTGAAGTTGTGAGGCTGGGAGGCTGATGGTGCTGCTACTGGCTGATCCTTCTTCTTTCAGTTTTTGTTCGTCATTTCTCAAGCCATTGGACCAGTGCTACTTCCCTATGTGCTGTTAATGTATTAAGTAGTTCCTTCGAATTTGTAGTATTAGTTAGTTTGAATGTGGAAGTACCTTAATTTGTAGGAACGAAATGTTGCTATGTATGACCAAGGGTTTCATACCTTAATCTTTGGATAATTAATTATGTGAACTATTGGATGTGGCGCATAACGAAACGCCTCTACCATTGATACTAGTTCAACATGTCGGTCCAATTAGAGACCAGCCACTACCATATAGAACAGTTAGCATTTCATACTACAACCTGACACGTACAAAACATCACACAGTGGAAGCACATCCCTAAGCACCTTGCATTGTACAAGGTCTTAGAGGCAAGCCTCTACCATATATAACAGTTAGCATGTCACACTACAGCCTATAAAACATCACACAGTGGAATAATCATAGCTAGTAGAGCATTAGGTACCAGTTAATAATAGTTGCAATCCATCACAAGCAATAGTACCTAGATATGAGTAGATATAGGTACGGTAATACACGACAAGTACTCGCAAACAAGAGCTAACATAACAAGTTCATTTCAGATTGATACATGGCCCACCGCAGTTCTAAATGAGGTGGATGGTGATCATCATCCTCAAGTCATGGCGACGGGTGTTCGCAACAGTGAGTAGGATGGCCTGTCCTACCCGAAGATTCTTGGCACGAAGGAACTTCTTCCACCCTGCCCTGCTCAAGACAGTGCGACCGTCTGTGTCCACTACATAGGCACAGCTGGTGATGGAGCCCGTTCTGGTAAGGCGTAGTCCAGCAGCCATGCCTTCTTTGTCCGGGTCGATGCCACAGCTATCAAGTAACCTCTTAGGTAATTTCTGAAAACAGTTGACATGATCATATACATTAGTGGAAATAGCAAAACAGTTCACATGATATATGATCATGTCACATGCAATTATCAACAAAGCATACACTTGAAGACACATATATCATTGGATTCAACACTGAGCATATATATCATCACATCAGTACACTATACGCCAAGCATCAAATTACTACAGTAATTAGGCATATCATTAGATTACTGCGTACACTAAGCATATCATCGCATATTACTACACTACATGCATGTCATAAAATTCTTCACTAAATGAATTCTAAACTAGGCCTCTCATCACAGTACTACAACATGCATATCATATGAACTACTACACTAACTAAGCATGTATATCATGTAATTACCACACTAAGTAACATACCATGATATGCCGTTTAACATTCGTCCTTGTGAGGCGGGTCACGAATGGCTTCCCTAGGTAGTCTTCACGTAGCGGAAGCATGTCCCAGAGGTTGCCGATTTCCTCGTCGCCCAGTCTGAGTCCTTGGGCATACAGGTATTCAACAAGTGGGTTCTCATCATCATCAGAATCGTCATCATCTGACTCAGCACCATCTTCCTCCTCATGAATTTCATCCTCACTATCCGGAATCAAATTTAGATAGATAACAGAAATCCTGGGCCTATCTTTTCTGAAGGAGAAGCTGATCAATTCACCCCCACTAAGACGGTTGCGGGCGATGAAACGATCCCAATCATCTCCTCCTATCTGGGTTATCTTTCGCCCCTTCTCGACCTGCATAGTGTATGGGCCCCCAAGAGCATCGAAGGTCACGGTGTCTGCGACGAGCTCATTGAATGCCAATCTCACATTGCATGGTACGATCTATGTAAGATAAAAACAAATAACACACACAATACATTAGTGGAAATAGCAAAAAAACAAAAAGAATGTACTGTCAGAAGGTTCATATAAATTGTTACCGCTGCAAAAACAAAAGAAGGCTGGAAGTAGATGCCGAACAGCGTGGCAGTAGAAAGGCTGGTCCGGCACCGTGAGTTGCAGCGTCCACATTGTGCTTCCTCCATTCTACACAGAACGTGTTGAACTCTAAGTTGAATTGTACATAGTACAATACAAAGATCATACATATAATAAATCATAGTGATAACCTATACTGGCAATGGCCAATCAATCTATTTTCTATCATCTACGTAATAAAGCAATGCCAATGACAATGGCAATGCCCGTCTCATCTAAACCTGGGAATAGTTCGGCAATCCAAACTAAAACCAGTCCAATCCACAACACACATCAAAACCAAACCAATCCAGATATTTTCATTTAGAATCTAGACCAAACCGAACTATACATGCTCGTCATCCAACCCAGTCCAAACCGTTTTCAACTTTTGGATTGAATCCAAAGGTTCAAACCATGGACAAAGCCATACGCGAGGGCACGTCATGAATCTAGATCAGACATGGCGTCAAAGCTCGAGAGAGGCGACGAGCTCCGGCCAGCAACATCGGCTCTTGGATTTGAAGCAGTAGTAGGTGGTAGTGGTGGCTCAAACTAATTGATTGATTTGGCCTCAAACCATAGAAACCAAATCAAGATCCAATCCAAAAACTAAGTTTCAGGCCAAACCAATCGGCTCAAATCCGCCTCCGTAGGGAGACGCGGTTGGGGAAGGGAAGAAGAGGGGAGATCTCACGTACTTGCCGGAGTTGGCGGCAGCCGCGCACCAGCAGCGAAGAGAGGGGTCGTCGAGAGATGGCGGCGATGGCGGCGGCGCTGGTCGAGAAGGGGAGAAAGAAAAATGTGGAGTGGTCGAGACGGGAAGAAAGAAAAATGTGGTACATGTGGTGGCTCGGGTGTGTGGATGACAAGGGGACCCACTTGTGAGACCGATAGCAATTGATGGCAAACCGCAGGAGGTGCAGGACCGCGTGCACGACCGCCACGTCCCCACGTGGAATGGGGACGGCCGGGTGGGTGTGTCAAGTCAAATCGGCACCCGCGGCTTCTCGGTAACTCCAAGAGGCAGGAGCAGTGCATTTCTTCCCCAAATCGGGTAGAAAACCCTCGTCTTCTCCCCACCCTCTCTTCCTTCGTCACCACCTCACCACCCTCTCCTCCTTCCTCACCACCCTCCTCCCTTCCTACGCCTCCCTCCTCCTGTCTTTGACCGACGATGAAGCGCGGGCGTGAAGATGCGGCGGACGAGCCGGAGGCAACCATCGGAGCACAGCAGTCTGCTGCCGTGGCTGTAGCCGTGGGTGCAGCGGCTGAGTCCGCCGTAGCGGCGGAAGCTGGCGGTGCAGCGACCGTTGTGCCTGCTCCCGCTGCCATCGCAGCCGTCGAGGCACCCGTCGGCGAGCACAAGGTTGGGGAAGATCTGGAGGAGGAGGAGATGAGAAGGCATAAGCGGAAGGTGCATGACGAAATCGAAGAGCTCATGGAGGAGAACGCCATAAAGGAGTTCGACCTAGATAGCAGGAAGGGCAGCGACTTCGACGAGGATGCCATCGACGAGCTATCTGAGGTAGTACTCTGTTTTTTGCTCTGTTTTTTTCATGACATTGGGGTTTTTCTTGTAAACTAGATGAGCATCAATTTCACTTGGGCGTGCTAGTTCTACGTATGTAGGATTGTAGGGATCTAGCATAGATCTTCATGTTGGATGTGGATTTTTAAATCTGATTCACATTCTGATTCCAGCAGATACTCTGGTTTTTTTTCATGGCATTGGGGTTTGTCTTGTTAACTAGATGAGCATAAGTTTCACAAGAGATACATTAATGAAATAAGTGGGGTAATGAACCCAAATACAAGAAAATGTTCATGGCAGGGATACATTAATGAAAAAGTGGGTTAAACAGATTTACGTGATCTCGATTTCTAAACTTGTGAACGGACTTGAAGAAGTGATTAAGTGTGAAACATCCCCAGTTAAATTTCCGAAGGTTTTCAAGATCTGTAACAAGGTTGAGAAATTTCGAGCCCACATAATGTTGTGCTGTTGGTGCTAAAATAGTACCAATTGCGTACAGAACGAACCGCCTCAGGAAATCGCCGTCTGGGGCTTTGGAAGCTCAGATCGCCGTTTCAAGGTCAGAAATCAAAATTTGCCCATTGTTTGCATAGGCGGTAAACAATTCTGTGTCGGTTTGCATTTCCAGATGTGGCTCTATATCCTCCCCTTCTATCGGAATGCCAAATATACCTTGCACGTCCTCTTTTGTTATAGGAATTGGCGTTTTACCGATGGTAATGGATTGCGTGTCCATATCTATGCTCTTGGCTAGTCTGACCAACATTATGCGCTGTAGAGTCACTTCATGCATCTGGGTTAGATCGCCAAGACTGGTTTCTAATATGATGTACTTTTTGTGGTCTTGTGACAACAGTTTCATGGTTTTTCCGAACCTTGTCTGTGAGCATACTAACTTCATATGACCATGCTTTTCGGCGAGTTCCTGTTACATGCCATTAAATATTACTGAGTACACATGAATTATGTGTACGAAACGATTGTACACAAATAGTAAATTACTTACCGCATCGGTAATTTCGGAGATGGGCTTTTCTCCATTATTAAGGTTCATATCTGATACTGACATTGCTGCCTCGCATGCAATGATAAAATCATGCTCAATTAATCTGAACAAAATTGGAAAATGTATAACAAAATTAGCAGAGAATTAATTTTAACAAAATTAACTGGGTCATTTAACATATGATCCACTTATGGGTTTAAGCACAGAACCTATTTGGGTGCAAAACCTATGAGGGTTCAACAACTAAAGCATCGTCGGACAATGATTATAAAGAGTTACGATCAGCTAATACCTTATCTCGGAGATGGTGCCACCGAGTAGCTGGCGGCGGTTAGTGCGTTGGAAACTATAAGTGCCGGTATAGCGCGGTCGACGGCGCAAAGGAAAAACGACGCGTTCACGCGAGGAGGAGGCGACGAGAAGAACACTGACGTCCGAGCCCTCAGATCACGTTGGCGGTGGGCGGCGAGTGCTGGCCGCCGACTCCTGTATTCCATGGGCGACTGGCGTCTCCGATCTGATCTTGCAGCGGTCGTGGGAGGTGCGGACGGCCCGGGTGGTTAGAATGCGGAGCTGTAATCCCGGGATTTAGGGAGGGGTGGGCCGCGTGAGTTATGTGAGGGGTTTAGGGTTATTAGGGTTTAGGGGTTTAGGGGTTTAGGGTTATCAGGGGTTAGGGTTATCAGGGTTTAGGGTTGACTGTTTACATGCAAGCCCGGAAATGCGCTTGTGTCAGAGAACGTACTTGCATGTATATGTACTAATGATCCCAAACTTTCTTAATGGCATCCCATGACCACATAGAGAATGAATGCATAATGGTTTCCATGTTGGGCAAAATTTTGAATGTTTTTACGGTTTAGTGGGGGGGGGGGTTTAGGGTTATCAGGGTTTAGGGTTTAAGGGTTTTAGGGTTGACGGAACTATGTTTGTCTTACGGTGGACGTAGCACACGCACCGGACATTGGTGGAGCGTTGGTCTACAATGGATTCCCTCCGGTAGCATCGATCCAATCCGTTGAATGGCTCGGCCGACAAACTTCGTGCCACATAGAGCATGCATCCATCCACTGGACCGGATCAATGTTGGGTTGGTTTCATACAGGTGAGGAAAGCAGCTAGTGCTTTCGGGGTGTTGACATGCTAGGCCGGAAATGCGCGTGTCAGAGATCGTACTTGCATGTATAATCCTAAACTTTTTTCATGGCATCCCATGACCCCATAGAGAATGCATGCATAATGGTTTCCATGTGGGGCAAAAATTTGAATGTTTTTATGGTTTAGTGGGGGGGGGGGTTAGGGTTATCAGGGTTTAGGGTTTAAGGGTTTTAGGGTTGACGGAACTATGTTTGTCTTACGGTGGACGTATCACACACACCGGACATTGATGGAGCGTTGGTCTACAATGAATTCCCTCCGGTACCATCGATCCGGTCCGTTGACTGGCTCGGCCGACAAACTTCGTGCCACATAGAGCATGCATCCATCCACTGGACCGGATCGATGTTTGGTTGGTTTCATACAGGTGAGGAACCCAGCTAGTGCTTTCGGGGTGTTGACATGCTAGGCCGGAAATGCATGTGTCAGAGATCGTACTTGCGTGTATAATCCCAAAAATCTTTCATGGCATCCCATGACCACATAGAGAATGCATGCATAATGGTTTCCATGTGGGGCAAAAATTTGAATGTTTTTACGGTTTAGTGGGAGGGGGGGGGGTTTAGGGTTATCAGGGTTTAAGGGTTTTAGGGTTGACGGAACTATGTTTGTCTTACGGTGGACGTAGCACACACACTGGACATTGATGGAGCGTTGGTCTACAATGAATTCCTTCCGGTACCATCAATCCGGTCCATTGACTGGCTCGGTCGACAAACTTCGTGCCACATAGAGCATGCATCCATCCACTGGACCGGATCGATGTTTGGTTGGTTTCATACAGGTGAGGAACCTAGCTAGTGCTTTTGGGGTGTTAACATGCTAGGCCGGAAATGTGCGTGTCAGAGATCGTACTTGCGTGTATAATCCCAAAAATCTTTCATGGCATCCCATGACCACATAGAGAATGCATGCATAATGCTTTCCATGTGGGGCAAAAATTTGAATGTTTTTACGGTTTAGTGGGAGGGGGGGTTAGGGTTATCAGGGTTTAGGGTTTAAGGGTTTTAGGGTTGACGGAACTATGTTTGTCTTACGGTGGACGTAGCACACACACCGGACATTGATGGAGCGTTGGTCTACAATGGAGTCCCTCCTGTAGCATCGATCTGGTCCGCCGACTGGCTCGGCCGACATACTTCGTGCCACATAGAGCATGCATGCATCCACTGAACCGGATCAATGTTGGGTTGGTTTACATGTACATGTACAGGGACCCGAAATGCGCGTGTCAGAGATCGTACTTGCGTGTACATGTACCATCCGTTCCATCCAGTGGCTGGGCCGACAACCTTCGTGCCACATTGTTCACATTGTCCAATTAACACTTTGTATAGATTTTTTTGGTAAAAAATGAACGAAATAATGCAACTAATCTGAACGTAACGTTTGGCATGTATCAAACCAAGTTGCCACTATTCCTAAAAAAAAAGAACCCAGTTAGCCACTAATTGCGCCAAACATATCTCGTAATTACGAACGAAAATGGGTTGACAATTATATCTGGAAATTGTTGGACTGAATTTATTGCTCTTCCTTTTTTAGAGAACAATAAGTTAGAATGGTGGGCGGCGGGTTGGCACGGGCACGGCGATGGCTCGGGCTTGTGTGATATGTGGTTCGACCCGTGGTCAGTGCACATGTTTTCGAAGCCCCGGAAAGATCGCGCTCGTTAAAAAAAACTTGCATCGAAGCGCATTACTTCAAAATAACTAATTAACCCTACAATCACGGATATATACCTTCCCATTCTACCGCATATCTACCCTATCCTAACCACCCCCATCTACCTTGTTTCTCCTCACATAGCCATCGCCGGGATCGCGCCATCGCTTCTCAAGCGACCATGCCGGCGCCGGATTAAAAAGGTCTCCTCCACGGCTTCTCTCATCTTCGATTGCAGTGCTCATTATTTTTTCCATTGATTCGACCAACAAGTAATTTCCGAAGAGATTAGAAAATCCAGCTTTTGCCATAGTTGAGTAGTTCTGGTGTGATTCGAGTACAAGATGTCATGCAAGAGCTTTTTGATTGATAGTTTGTACTAGTTGATCGTACGAACTGATTATGAATATTTTTTCACGGTCATATTGTTTCGAATTAGTTGGATGAGGGTGTGGATACAGTTTTCATACTATGGGTATATGTGTTGCTGTAGGGACCATGGTAACATCCGTGCGGAGTACGACAATTCTTTGCATGAAGCGCGTCGGGAGATCGACTTGAAGGTGCAAAAGGATCGCGCTGAGGTAGATAAGAAACTGAAAAAAGAACGTTCATACGTGGACAGGATGATAAAGGAGGAGCGTGAGGAGTTTTCCCGTAAGATGGCGAAGATGCGTCTTGAGATTGAAGAAAAGTATAAGAGGGACTGTGAGTACATGGAAAAAAGTTTGTCTTAGGCTACAAGGAAATGCATCAAACGTTGCAGAAGGACCGGAAGCTTGTGGACAGTATTATACAGACAGAGCGAGTCAGGATGGATGCCCATGTGTTGCAGGCACGTGCGGATATGGACAGTAAGCTGGTACAGGAGCGGTCGGACATCGATTATAAGGCCATGCTGGAGAAGGTCCGCTTGGAAGGACATATGTTAGAAGACCGTGCGATCTCACGGCCACCCCGACAACATGTCTTCAATTATTCTCCCCTTGTAAGTATCTCGCACCGATTCCATATATTAAGGACCTACGTATTCTATGATACAAACATCTTCAATTTGTGGCAACCTTATGTCGGCGATTGTATGTAGGCTAAGCATCATGAGACGACACAGTCGCCATTCACTCGAGACATTGCGATAGAGTCACCCGTTCAATGCCACATCAGTCCATCCCAACAACATATCGTCAATTCTCCCCTTGTAAGTACCTCGCAACGATGCATACCCAAGATATGGTATGACCTTTCAAAACTTGTGTGTAAACCCACTATCGACGTTTCATACGCAGGATAAGAAACCTGTGATGGCAGAGTCCCCAGTCACACCACATGAAGGATACATTCCACATAACAAGGTGAGAAGGTTTGAGATGGCACAATCCCCAGTCACTCCACATGAAGGATACATTCCACAAAAGCAGGTAACAACGCCGCAATGTTGCTATGCACATTATGTTTACCCCTTTACTCATTGAATGTATTAACTCTGATGTGAGATACTAGGTGCTGGTCATGGAATTTTTTGTTAGTAGGGATGATCAGATGTCACATGTCCCGAGAGCATACTTTGATGAACACCCGGCAGAAGTCAGAATTTTTGAACCCGCCAAAGTGACCTACGATCTCATTATGAGTGAAATGAGAGATACTTTTGGTTGCAAACTGGGAGCAGAACTGTACTACTTCTTACCCGGGTCTGCGTGGAAGCTGCCAGAAGGAATGTTCTTGATTGCAGGACCAGATGATGTACAAAAAATGCTTTCTGATCTGAATGGAAGCAAGACATGTCACCTGTACATTGTGTACAATAGAACTACGGGTTATTTTCCCGAGGATGACATTGATTCCGAGGTTCAAATTTTACATGTTACATGCATCTAGTTTATGGCTACGTCTTTTTTGAGTTCTTCCTAATACAATTCCTATGGTTTTCTACAGGAAGTGAGAATCCAAGAAATGGAGGGTCTTGCTAGAGAGTTGGCAGAGAAAGACCAAGAACAACTTAAGTTGTATGGTTACATTGATGTTAAAGAGAAAAAGATTGAAGCACATGGGTCGTCGCCAACGACGCAACGCAAGAGGTCACTGGATTTTGGCAGTGCAGAAGACAATATGGAGTAGGCTCAATTGTTTTTCAACCAGTTTAAGCTTCAAACCAGGATTATTTAGTTGCAAACAAACATTTTGTTTTCTGTTTCACACTATGTTCGCAATTATGGTACAATTTATTCATGAGACAGTTCTTTGAACAACAATGCATGTGTTTTATGATCAATCATACAGTTGTTTCTGAGTTGTTTTTGAGATGGCATTGTGTCTAAAGAAGTTTCCATCTATAAAACTTGGCACGCAGTCGCACCGGAATCGCGTATCACGCGAGAGGCGTGCGTCGCATGGGAGCGCGTCGCACGCGAGCTTGTTTTCGGGTAGAAATCATAACATATTTCGGATAGATAAAGTTCACGTCCGCCACCCGCGCATGCAAACCCACGTCGCCGCCATTCCCATGCATGCATGCCTCAGGCGCAGACAACGAGACAGCCCATCCGAATTAGGCCCATCCGAATTAGGCCCATCAGAAGTAGGCCATTAGAACCCTCCCCGCACTCCACCTATTCCCCTCGCACTGTGGCCTCCCTCCCTCCATCGCCAGATCCCCCACTCGTCCCCCTCTGTCCGCCGCCCCTGCACGCCGTCGGCGACTCCACCCCCGCCGCCCCCGCGCCCCCCCGAACAGGATCGGCCGGATCCATCTCCTCAACCACCGCAGGACAGCGTAGGTACCCCAGTTTCTATTCACGTCTCAATGGTATCCATGCTGATAATGCTAGGTAGATCGACTGAGTGTAGCAATTTTGTGCCACCAATCCACTTTTCTGGAAAATACTTGCTAGAAAACCATCTGAAACTTGTGATGCTTGCTACTGTATAATATAGGACTTTTCAAAGTTCTGTTATGATGGCACTATTGGACACATACAGTAGAGCTGCGTTTTTAGTTGTTATACTTTCAGTTACCATCACTGCTTGGGAAAGGCCGAATTGGATGCATTCAGGTCTGCAGTTGATTGTGTATCATCATAATGTAGGTGTTATGTTGTGTGATTCTTCATGCTGACAACTTCAGCTTTTTCAGTTATAGTGAAAGGCTTCTGTATAAAAAAACTACTAAATGATCACAAAAACTTCTAGACAACATTCTGTATGATCTGACCAAAACTTGAACTAAATGATCACCAAAAGTTGAAGGATTTTGCATCACATCACAACCATAAGTGTTCTGCACCAGCATCATAACAATCACATAACTACATAACAAAAGCAAACTTGTTCATCATTACAAAAGCAAACTTGTTCAACATAACAAAAGCTAACTTGTTCAGCATTACAAAAGCAAACTTGTTCAACCACATAACTGCAAACTGAGACACATAATAGCACAAACAACTCAATATCCCCAGTAGTAGGGGTTATCCCAATGATCCTCCGCCTCTTGCCAGCACTCCAAACCTTCTTTGATGATTTCAATTTTCTTCCATGCCTCGTAGGTGACGTACGCATCTTTCGCTGCGTACTCGATGAGGTTGTTTGGCAGTGGGCTGTCCCCCCATAGTTTGTGGTCCAATTCCTTGTTGATCTTCTGCTTCATTTCCTTGTACGATGGGTGGATGAGGCTGGCTGCAAACTCAGCCAAAGCCTGCCACTTCTTTCCATTGTTTGGAACTCTCCATTTGCGCTGCATGTCGACGTACTTGTCGGGGTTGATCTCCAAACCAGACAATTTCAGCTTCTCCTTGTCACCTCCAATGGAGAGGCCAACAAAGGTGTACAGCTTCTTCTCCTGCAGGAGCGGGCGAAGTTCCTTGGGCCTGCATCAAATTAATCTGGTGCATCAAATTCATCTACTTCAAAAACTTCAGAAACTACTAATTAGATATAAAATTCAGAACTAGTATTGCATCTACTCCAGAACTTCAAAACTAGTATTGCATCTACTTCAGAACTTCAGAACTATTGCATCTACTCGAGAAACTTTAGAAACTTCAGAACTATTGCATCTACTTGAGAAACTTCAGAAACTACTAATTAGACAGAAACTTCAGAACTTCAGAACTAGTATTGCATCTACTTCAGAACTTCACAACTATTGCATCTACTTCAGAAACTTCAGAAACTTCAGGAACTACAGAAACTACTAATTAGACAGAAACTTCAGAACTTCAGAACTAGTATTGCATCTACTTTAGAACTACAGAACTATTGCGTCTACTTCAGAAACTTCAGAAACTACTAATTAGATAGAAATGTCAGAACTTCAGAAACTTCAGAACTGGATGTTTTTACCATTTGGTTGCCGCGGTGATGTGGTATACCAGGACGAGATCCTCCACGCATAACTGTAGAACTGCAGCCTTTTGCGGAGGTTCATCTTCCCTCGTATACTCGACATCAATGCCGATCAACCGAGAAAGCATGCCGCCGAGCCTCCTCCTGATCTCGCGGATCCTCTTGTCGGCTTCGTCTGGATTGCTGGTGCATACGACATCCAGCTTCTCCTTCTTCAGGTGGATATCAACCATGAGTGGCACGGTGTAGTCCTGCTTCTGCCCGGGGACCGGAACGTCGTCGTCGACCACCAGCGGCTCCTTGCCAGACGCCTCACCTTGGTGACGCTTGGCAGACGGAGGGGAGTTGCTCCATGATGCCTCCGCCATTCTCTTGGCAGACGAAGGGGAGTTGCTCCACGATTCCTCTGCCATTGCCCTCCTGGCCAGCGATGGTGGAGGCAGAGGGGAGTTGCTTGATGGTGGAGGCAGAGGGAGGCAGAGGGAGGAAGATGGAGCGGCAATGGAATGAGGAGGGAGGCAGAGGGAGGTAGATTGAGCGGTAATGGAATAGGAGGGGAGTTCCCTGCGTCGTGGGGAGTTGCCAGTGGAGGGGAGTCGTGGGGAGTTGCCAGTGGAGGGGAGACGTGGGGAGTTGCCTTGAAAACTCAAACGTCCTGCCCTTTGGCCCTCGAAAAATCTGGAGGGGAGACGTGGGCCCTTTGGTTTGTCCTGTTTCTGAAACAAAACAAAAAAAATAACAGCCATATTTTGCTCTCACTGCAACCATATTAAGAGATAAAAAATGGCACCAAAAAGTCACTACAGCCATCCTAAATGGCACGAAAACAGCACCAAAACAACATCAGCCAAAACAGCAAAAAATGCATCCATCGATCGTTCTTTATTTCTTCTAACATTCCGTGTTCTGTGCAGTGAGATAGACACAACGCTACAAATGCAGGCTGACAACGCCCGCGATTTCATGACCATCCGGACAGACGGCGGCTTCATCCACGCTCCGGTCCCATGAGTCGAGTCGAAAGTAGTGATGCTATGTGTAGTTCTGAAACATTGATTGGCTCATGTTGTAATTAAACTTTAATGAATTGTATGTCTCTTTGGTTTGGATAGTCGTTCAACTTAGATGTAATCGATGCTATTTATTACTAGGACCATGAATTGTGCTATTAATGTCTTGCTTTTCTCTTCCGATCCTTTTGTTGCATACTTATTTATTGCTTATGTATTGTCTGTTGTTTGGCTTGTGCATAGAGATGCCGTCGTATGTCGTGTACAAGGGTAAGGTTCCCGGAGTCTACAACGACTGGGAGGAGTGTCGGAGACAGGTTCACCGTTTCAGCGGTAACAGTTACAAAGGGTACACCACTAGGGCGGAGGCGGAATCTAGATACGCCCGCTATCTAGCGGGAGAGAGGAGGGAGCGTTGGAGGAACCGGATGAAGACCAGTTTCATCGCGATGATGCTCATCGTGATGACCGCAACTCTCTTCTATGTGATGATAGTTTAGATGATCGATATCGACTTGTAATGTGAAGACAAACTCGCTACTCGCGGTCTCGAGACTTGTAATGTTCTATCTTTGTTCGGTCTTTTCAATTCGGAGACTAATATGATGAATTGTATTCGGAGAGCTATCTTCTATTGTATTGGATGAATGTGCTGTTGCTGTGTGGTGCTGTCTATATTCTGTCCAATAATATATTTTGTAACCTGTGAAAATATCAGAAATGTGCATTTTTTCGACCACCTCCAAATCACCTCAGTTTTGGCACACATGATCTCTTCCACAAACAAAACTAGGTTTCCAAGTTTTTGATTTTTGTTGAATTTATAATGCCCTCTAGACTGACTGCTGAAAATATCGGTCTATGCCTCAAGGGGGCATTGTAAAATAATTTTTTTTCAAAATTTTCTTGCATACACATGTTTTGCACATGTGGGTGACCATGTACAAGAAAATTTGGGTGATTTGGAGGTGGTGGAAAAATTCACGTTTTTTTCAAAAACTGGCTTAAGTTAAGACCAAATGGTCCCTCCGGGAATGCAGACATTTTTTCGACCACCTCCAAATCACCTCAGTTTTGGCACACATGATCTCTTCCACAAACAAAACTAGGTTTCCAAGTTTTTTTATTTTTTTTGAATTTTTTTGAATTTATAATGCCCTCTAGACCGACTGCTGAAAACATCGGTCTATGCCTCAAGGGGGCATTGTAAAATAATTTTTTTCAAAATTTTCTTGCATACACATGTTTTGCACATGTGGGTGACCATGTACAAGAAAATTTGGGTGATTTGGAGGTGGTGGAAAAATTCACGTTTTTTCAAAAACTGGCTTAAGTTGGACCAAATGGTCCCTCCGGGAATGCGGGCATTTTTTCGACCACCTCCAAATCACCTCAGTTTTGGCACACATGATCTCTTCCACAAACAAAACTAGGTTTCCAAGTTTTTGTATTTTTTTGAATTTTTTTGAATTTATAATGCCCTCTAGACTGACTGCTGAAAACATCGGTCTATGCCTCAAGGGGACCTGCATGCAAGAGTCGGGGACCTGCATGCAAGAGTCGGGGACCTGCATGCAAGAGTCAGGGACCTGCATGTGAATAGTGATTCATCAAGGCCTTGACAGCTACTGGCACAGCGGCTGCCGCCCGATTTGCATGCAGCGAAGATGAACGTGCATGGAGGTTTTTCAAAGATTTCCAAGCACACCCCAGTGGGCCCCGCTTATTTAAAAAATACGTCAGTCATTATTGCTCTGTAAATGAAGAATATGCATGATGATTATGAATATGCATGACAACCATAGTAAGGGTGAAGAATCATAGTGCCCAATTTGTCGAAATACATCATCATTCTTAAAGTTGGACATCAAATGATACACACAGAAAATTGAAACGAAAGATGTCGAACTAATACAGTAACATGGCAGTACAACCGCACTTCACTAAATTACTGTCACAATGAAATAGAATGTAAAGACCACGTCACACAAAGCTGAATGGCACACGGCTTTCTCTGGCTCATCGTCGGTTCATGCTGTATGTAGATATCACAGTTCAGCCTCGAGATCCTACACAGAAGAATACAATAAATCACATGGACATCAATTATGAGTAAAACACATGTAAAAAAAATATGAACATATTTCGTACCTCTAGCAATTTACCGCATTTACGTCGATTGTGACCTGGTTTCTTGCAATAGCCACAGATATTCTGTGATCTTGACTTCTTTGTCTTTGCCTGCAGCCTTTTCTTCGGTGCACCTCGTCCTGGCACATGCACGGGATCCAGAACCTTATCAACTTTCTGCGAGTGCGGCATCAACGGGCCAAACCTAATGCTGTTATGCTGAGCATTAGTTGACTCCTTGCTGTCAGCTTGTTCAAAACTTGATTGCTTGCCATGATGTTGTGCTTGCAAAAGCATCTTTAGACGGTGATAGTCCTCATCAGAGTGGCATGCCTGGAAACTTGCGGCGTGACTACAATTCCGCAACTCACGGTACCTCTGCAGGCTTACCGAATAGTCATACATCTGGTTTTTTCTGGTAGGTGCGTATGCACATTTTGCATTCATAGTCCACCTAGTGGGAACGCAACAACCGGGCAGAATTGTTTGTTTTAAAATCCCCAATATGTAAAAATATGTGGGAACATGGTGTGCCTGCGCATTCCAGCTTACGGCAAGAACAACTCACCCTGTGCAAAAGACCTCCTTGCTCTTCAATGCGCACTCCAAACTTTTTATCCATTCTTTCCTGCTTGGACACAACATAAGTGGAATCTTCTGATCCATCTAGTATCTCTCTAATCTGACATTTGCTGACAGCATCTATGCTCCATAAGACCATCTTAAAGACACTAGGTGTGAAAACTGTTGCGGCGTGTTTCTCAAGCGATGAAGCATTTTCCTCTGTAAATGGAACGGACTGCAAGGCTTTGACGTCATGGAGAGCTTCGTTAATCCGTCGCGACGCAAGGCAACGCTCATAGTGCTCTAGCATTTCAAACAACGACATCTTACCCTCAAGATGTGTATGTAGCACAGAGTTCAAGCTCTCACTCCTTTGATTGCTGCTCAATCCTAGGAAACAACGCCCCTCAAGATATGGAGCACACCACAACTTTCTCATCTGATACATCTGATGCAGCCAAGACTCCTCACTGGTTACTTTATTCCGTTGTAAGAATTGTATCCATTTTATCTCATGCTCTTCAATGGAAGAAGTATCATAAATGAAAGATCTGAATTCCTCCTTTACGTCGTCATCATGCAGATGGCGTACAATGTTCTGCTGAATGTGCCATATACATAGTCTATGGTTTGAGTCTGGCCAGACCACCCTTATTGCTCTCTGCATTGCAAGGTCCCCATCTGTGATCACAGATATCGGATGCTTCTGTGCCATGCAATCAGAAAAGGTCCGCAACATCCACTCGTATGCCTGGCTTGTTTCATGAGAAATTATACCACAGCCAAATATAACAGTGCTGCGGTGGTGATTCAACCCGACAAAAGGCACGAATGGCAGATTGTATTTGTTGGTTCTGTATGTGCTATCAAACAATGACGTCTCCGAAAGCCTCGTAATCAAGTCGCGATTGACTATCAGCCCAGAACAGTCCCTTCAGATGGCCATGCTCGTCTACCAAGTACTTGAAGAAAAAATCCACATCTTGCTCTCGCCTCGCCATCATGTGCATGATCACCGTTTTAGCATCACCGGCACTGATTGTCTCCTGCTTATTAGCATGGCAGAAATTATAAACGTCCCTCTTTATGCATCCAACCTTATCAAATCCACCGTATTGAAAGCACAAATATCCATAATACGGTATTTGCGGATCCCACATTTTTCCATGTCCGCAATGTCCGCTTTCTGCTCATCGCTAATTCGTCTGTGCAAACGCAGCAGACAAGAAAGATCCCGTGGGGCTAGAGGATGGCTGTGCTCATCGATGAAATCCTTGACAAACCACCGACCGGTTTCCTCCTGTCTCGTAATGACCAATTTAGCATTACACCCAACACGAGTTAAACTTCGTGGCCTCCTTTTTCTATCTTCCATCTTTCTTTTCATGTGCTTATCTTCGCGAAACCCTTGACGACTACACACAATTTTCCTTAAAATTATGTATTTGTTGGATCCATCCCACTCAACGTAGCTTTTCCTCACACTAAAACCTTTTTCAAGAGCATATTTGTTGTAGAATTCATAGCCTTCAGCCTCACTATCAAACATCTTGCTGACAACATTTACATACTCGAACATACTCTCATCACTTGCATACGCCATGTCTTCCTGCATATGACATGTGAGGGAAACCAATCATCAACATCTTTCTGTTTATCAATGTTGCAGGTGTAAAATAGCTCATAGGCAAAGACAAGTGCATGGAAAAGACTTTGCTGGTTTGACATGTGAGGGAAACCAATCATCAACGTCCAACAAGTAGTATCTCATCTTCCTTTAAACTATATTTCATGCGCTATGCAAACCTAAAGTGATGATGACTTTAATAAACTAAATTAAGTGAACTATGGAACCAGTATCTCATCTTCCTTTAGTATATCTCATCTCAAACGTCAACATCTTACTTAAACAAACATGATGCGATTAGCTCAAGAGAAACTATGCCACGATGAAGCTTTCCATTCGTTGTTCTAGTCCGTACCCGGATCTCCTGGCGGCCTAACCGAGGGGCCAACCGCAGAGTATAGATCCATCTACGAGGAAGTTGGAGTTTTTGCCAATAGTCACTTCCAACGGGCCAATCAAACAGGGAGGATTTGAGATTCGGGCGATTCATACCTTAGGATGCAAGCCCGGAAGCGATGTGATCGGCGGGGGCGAGTTCCTATAGTGCCGCCGCAGATGTCGCGCCTTAATCTTCTTCCTGAAGCCGAGCACGTCGTTTATAGTGAATGGGATGAGGTGGAGGACGAGGACGCCGCCACCGACGGTGTTGGTTCCTCTCGCCGGGCTCGTCGGACAGAAGGAAGAGGACCGGAACGAGAACTTGATGAGAACGAGGACTGGATCTAGACGTCGTGGACGTGATCGGTTCAAAACAGAATATTTTACCCTGGACCATTATGCCCTTCTCTGATTAAACTAATTAAGTTAATTCATTTTTAATCCCCCACCAGATCGGACGGCCAATAAAAATCGGAGGGGTAAGTACTCGAAAGTACTGCCAGTACTTTCCCAATCACCGTAAAGGAGCTCTATATATGGGTAATGTTTGTGTGCGGCGCGCCGGCAGAACGCTCGGGCCGGTCGTTCCTGCGCTGTACGATAGAAACGCCCCTGGCCACTCGTTTTGTGGGTCCTAACACCGCCCAGCACCCTCCCATCCTTATCTCCCCCTTGCATCTCTCTTTCTCCTTTCCTTTTCCATCGCCAGCCATGGGAGCGGCAGCCACGACCTTGCTCATCTCCTTCCTCTCTCTACTCCTCCCTCCCCTACCCCCATGCTACAGAGGGCTATTGAGAGCGCTCGTGCGACACCCTTCAGAGCTGCTGCAAAGGGGGAGTTGCGCTGCTAGCGTCACCATGGGTCACCCAGGTGAGCTCGTCGCCATGGTGCGCGCGCCATCGCCCTCGAATACTGCGACCACACTTGCTGCTGATGCCCTCTTTTTCTGGGTAGGGGACGGCGGGCGGGGGTGTTGCAAGCAGCGCTGCAGTGGAGCCGCCTGTTTTTGGGGAGGCGACGACGGGCTACAAGCGAGCGGCCACCGCCAACCACCGATGTGATTCGCCGGCAGAGATGCTGCTACACTAGCGTGGCAGAGCTGCAACCGTACTTCGGCAGAGCTACAACCATAGGCCGGTGGAGGTGCAACCGGCAAAACAAATGCTGGAACCGGCGACAACCGTGTTGCGACGGCCACGGCCGCGATGCATCATTGCTGGAACCAGCATTTTTTTGCTGGAAGTGGTGATTTTTTTGCTACGACCCTGCGGCGATGATTCATAGTTTTTGCTGGAACCATTTTCCTTTTTTGTTGCAAGCATGATTTCTTTTTGTTACTACTGTTTTGGTTTTGCTAGAATAAACATCCATTATTTTTGTTAAAATCATCTTGCATTTTTGCTCGAACCAGCATATTTTTCTTCTACAACCGTTCTTCAGTTTTGTTGGAACCAACACGCCTTTTTTGTTTGCAATTTTTTACGATGGCGAGCGTGCCGGTGGTGAGTGCCGACGGCGAGTGACGGGCCTGCCGCCGCCGGAGCTGCAACCTACGCTATCGGAGTTGCAACCGCAGCCACAGCTGTTGCATGCCTGAAGCCAGCGACAAGTGCAAGCGGCGACCGGCGGTGGCGGCGAGTGTGCGGCTGCCGGCGACGAGGACATCCGGCGAGGGCGCACCGATGACGAGGACGGCCGGCGAGGTGCGGCAATCGGAGAGCGTGTGTCCCGGCAAGGCGAAGGGAGCAATGAGAGGCAGGGGGATTTTTTTGTACGCACTCGTGAGAAGACAACTGCATCAATCGTACGGCTGCAAGCGACTTAATCAAACGGCTGAAACTGGACCGGCGGAACTATTAGGCCGGCGTGCCGACGCTTATTAGTCGCCTATATATATAAGAGATAGCCACACCGCGAACCAACCTATGGTTGGATGGTTAGAGGGGCTGTGATATCCCCAGCCCATCAGGGTCCTGGTGCTCGCATTTATTCCTGGATTTATTTCAGGATTTTCGGCGATGCGCATTCAGTGGAAGAAGACGTTCCCGTCGACGACGAGGCGCCTACGGTGACTTCCTAAATCTCAAGATGATATGTCGGCTTAGTCTTTCGAAAATGCTCATAAGGATAGGGTGTGCATGTGTGCGTTCATAGGGATGAGTGTATGCGCATATATATGAACGCTTGTGTCTATACTGATGTTTTAAAAAAAGATAGCCACATCCATATTAGGTATCGAGCAGTTTCCCAAACCTTAACGTTTCACATGGTATCAGCCTAAAAAAACTACAATCTCTACCTAGCCGCTCCACCCCCGCCGCTCACCGTGCCGCTCCGTCCGACCCTCCTGCAAGCCCCGCACACTCCACATCGTTAGCTAAGCTAGCTAGCTTGTTCCAATTCCTAGCTAGCTAGCCTGTGTAAAACATTATGTTTGTGGGAAACTGCTCGACGTCCAATATAGGCGTGGCTATCTCATATATATAAGGGTACATATAGTGCAGAAATACAATGTACAAGATATATGCAGAAGTTACGTATATATATTGTCTAACACCCTTCCTCAATCTTAACTATGATCTGAAGTACAGAGCAAGTTAAGATTGCGCCTACAACCTTCAAACTGAGGTTGCGGAAGTGGTTTTGTGAAGATGTTAGCAAGTTGATCTTTGAAGGAGATGAACTTGATATGAAGAAGTTTCTATGCAACACGTTCCCTCACAAAGTGATAGTCAACTTCGATGTGCTTGGTACGAACATGAAAAACTAGATTAGATGAAAGATACGTCGCACCAGTATTATCATAGCAAAGAACCGGTGGCTGCTCTTGAGAGACTCCCAACTCTCTCAAGAGAAACTGTACCCAAATGAGCTCAGCTGTGGCATTGGCAACAATCTTATACTCTGCTTCAGTGCTACTCCGAGAGACTGTGGCCTTCTTGCGCGCACTCCAGGAGATCAAGTTGCGACCAAAAAAGACAGCATAGTCCCCCGTTGATCGCCGGTCATCCAGGCTCCCAGCCCAATCAGCATCAGAGAACGCCGAGAGAGCACTCAAGGAGGTACACCGAAGATGCAAACCATCGAAGACAGTATGAGAGAGATAACACAGTATGCGCTTCATAGCTGACCAGTGTGAAGTCCGAGGAGCATGAAGATACTGGCACACATGGTTTACCGCATAGGAGATGTCCGGCCGTGTGATAGTCAAGTACTGCAACCCACCAACAACACTGTGGTACTCTGTAGCATCATCTGAAGGAAGCAAGGCACCATCTAAGGCTGATAACCGATCAGTCGCAGACATAGGGGTGGTAGCATGCTTGCATTGCAACATACCAGCATGTCGCAAAAAGTCCAAGAAATACTTATGTTGAGTGAGAGTCAGGCCAACAGGAGACCGTGAAACCTCCAGACCAAGGAAGTAATGGAGAGCACCCAGATCCTTGATAGCAAAATGACCACTCGGAGCAGACAGCATACGATCAGCAGCAGTCACTGAGGAGCTTATAAGAATAATGTCATCAACATAAACCAGCAGGTACATAGTAACCTCAGGACGATGGAACACGAACAGAGATGTGTCGGTAGTGGACGGAGCAAATCCAAGACGTCGAAGAACCGAGCCAAGTCGGGCATGCCATGCACGGGGAGCCTGCTTAAGTCCGTAAAGCGCCTTAACAAGACAACACAAATTATGCAGATGAGCAGGATCAACAAAACCTGGAGGTTGCCACATGTAGACCTCTTCCTCCAAGATCCCATGGAGAAAAGTATTCTGAACATTAAGCTGACGCAGAGACCACCCTTTGGCAACAACTAAGGACAGAAGCAGATGAATGGTGGTAGGTTTGACAACTGGACTGGATGTATCCTCATAATCAAGACCATGCCGTTGTTTAAACCCCTTAGCCACCAACCGTGCCTTGTACCGCTCAATAGATCCATCGACATGCTTCTTTACCTTAAACACCCACTTGGAGTCAATGATGTTAACACCAGACACAGGAGGAACCAAGTGCCAAGTATCATTCCTCTGAAGTGCCTGAAACTCCTACTCCATGGCATTGCGCCAATGAGGAATCCGAAGAGCCGCCTGAAAATGCCGAGGCTCAGCAGTGGGATCAACATCTGTCTGTACCATACAAAGCTGCAATCCACGCAACCATGCCGTCAGTGCGCCCCTTCGAGCAAACAATACCACTCTGACTACACGTACGAGGATGCAGAACAACGGCAGTCAACGGAGGTGGCGGTGGAGACGGGGTCGATGAAGATGATGATGACGACACAGACTGCTCCCCAGACGCAGAATCGGTCACACCAGTCAACCGGTCGAGCGAGGAAGGAGTGGACACCCGCTTGGCTGATGCAAGCGGGGACGCCACCTAGGGCGAGGACGCTGACCCAAGCGAGGGCGCTAGCTCGGCCAGCGCGTCGGGAAGCCCTGTAGTGCCAGGCTCGGCCAGCCCCATCGGCAGGCCAGGTGACGGAGAGACGTCGCGAGCGGGCTCGGCGAACATCCAAGGGGACACGGGCGGCTGCTCGGTCGGCGGAGGTTTGCCACAGTTGGTGGCTTGTAGGGCTTGCCCTTCCCACACATTGCAGCATTGGTGGAAGAGAAACTCGACGTAGAGCGGCGAGCCAGGATGCGCTGCTCCGTAGCGAGGAGACGCGCGTACAACTCACGCGGCTCGATGGGAGTGTCACGACCATTGATATTCTCCACCAAATTATCATAGTCGTCACTCGGTACGTTGAGCACATAGGAGGTGAACTCCTTCGGACCAAGCACCTTGCCAATGGAGGCAAGTGTGTCAGCCATACCCGTTTGTTGAAGTAGTCGGTGACGGTGAGATCATGAAGCTTCGATTGTTGGAAATATGCCCTAGAGGCAATAATAAAATGGTTATTATTATATTTCCTTGTTCATGATAATTTTCTATTGTTCATGCTATAATTGTATTAACCGGAGACCGTAATACATGTGTGAATACGTAGACCACAATATGTCCCTAGTAAGCCTCTAGTTGACTAGCTCGTTGATCAATAGATGGTTACGGTTTCCTGAACATGGACATTGGATGTCGTTGATAATGGGATCACATCATTAGGAGAATGATGTGATGGACAAGACCTAATCCTAAGCATAGCACAAGATCGTGTAGTTCGTCTGCTAAAGCTTTTCTAATGTCAAGTATCATTTCCTTAGACCATGAGATTGTGCAACTCCCGGATACCGTAGGAATACTTTGGGTGTGCCAAACGTCACAACGTAATTGGGTGGCTATAAAGGCACACTACGGGTATCTCCAAAAGTGTCTGTTGGGTTGGCACGAATCGAGACTGGGATTTGTCACTCCGTGTGATGGAGAGGTATCTCTGGGCCACTCGGTAGGACATCATCATAATGAGCTCAATGTGACCAAAGAGTTGATCACGGGATGATGTGTTACGGAATGAGTAAAAGTGACTTGCCGGTAACGAGATTGAACTAGGTATTGGGATACCGACGATCGAATCTCGGACAAGTAACGTACCGATTGACAAAGGGAATTGTATACATGATTGATTGAATCCCCGACATCGTGGTTCATCCGATGAGATCATCGTGGAACATGTGGGAGCCAACATGGGTATCCAGATCCCGCTGTTGGTTATTGGCAAGAGAGCTGTCTCGGTCATGTCTGCATGATTCCCGAACCCGTAGGGTCTACACACTTAAGGTTCGGTGATGCTAGAGTTGTTATGGGAATTAGTGTGCAGTTACCGAATGTTGTTCGGAGTCCCGGATGAGATCCCGGACGTCAAGAGGAGTTCCGGAATGGTCCGGAGGCAAAAATTTATATATGGGAAGTCCTATTTTGGCCACCGGAAAATGTTTGGGATTTTTCAGTATTGTACCGGGAAGGTTCTAGAAGGTTCTGGAGTGGGGCCCACATGCATGGGGGACACACATGAACGTGGATAGTGGGGGCAAGGCCCCACACCCCTGGTCAAGGCGCACCAAGATCCCTCCTTAGAAGGAATAAGATCATATCCCGAAGGGATAAGATCAGATCCCTAAAAAAGGGGATAACAATCGGTGGGGAAGGGAAATGATGGGATTTCTTTCCCCCACCTTTGCCAACGCCCCAATGGACTTGGAGGGCAAGAAACCAGCACCCTCCACCCCTATATATAGTGGGGAGGCGCATGGGAGCCGGACCCCTTCCCCTGGCGCAGCCCTCTCCCTCCCCAACACCTCCTCCTCCTCCTCCTCCGTAGTGCTTGGTGAAGCCCTGCCGGAGAACTGCAAGCTCCACCACCATGTCGTCGTGCTGCCAGAGTTCTCACTCAACTTCTCCTCTCCTCTTGTTGGATCAAGAAGGAGGAGACGTCCTCGGGCTGTACGTGTGTTGAACGCGGAGGCACCGTTTTTCGGTGCTTAGATCGGAATCAACCGCGATCTGAATCGCTACGAGTACGACTCCTTCATCCGCGTTCTTGTAACACTTCCGCATTGTGATCTTCAAGGGTACGAAGATGCACTCCCCTCTCTCTCATTGCTAGTCTCTCCATAGATTGATGTTGGTGATGCGTAGAATTTTTTTAATTTCTGCAATGATCCCCAACAGTGGCATCATGAGCTAGGTCTATGCGTAGTTTCTATGCACGAGTAGAACACAAGTTGTTGTGTGCGTCGATTTTGTCAATTTACTTGCCGTTACTAGTCTTATCTTGATTCGGCGGCATCGTGGGATGAAGCGGCCTGGACCGACCTTACACGTACGCTTTCGTGAGACAGGTTCCACCAACTGACATGCACTAGTTGCATAAGGTGGCTAGCGGGTGTCTGTCTCTCCCACTTTAGTCGGATCGGATTCGATGAATAGGGTCCTTATGAAGGGTAAATAGAAATTGGCATATCACGTTGTGGTTTTGGCGTAGGTAAGAAATGTTCTTGCTAGAAACCTATAGCAGCAACGTAAAAACTTGCAACAACAATTAGAGGACGTCTAACTTGTTCTTGCAGCATATGCCGTGTGATGTGATATGGCCAAAAGGATGTGATGAATGATATATGTGATGTATGAGATTGATCATGTTCTTGTAATAGGAATCACGACTTGCATGTCGATGAGTATGACAACCGGCAAGAGTCATAGGAGTTGTCTTAATTTGTTATATGACCTGCGTGTCAAAGAAAACGCCATGTAATTACTTTACTTTATTGCTAACCGTTAGCCATAGTAGTAGAAGTAATAGTTGGTGAGACAACTTCATGAAGACACGATGATGGAGATCATGGTGTCATGCCGGTGACGATGATGATCATGGCGCCCCGAAGATGGAGATCAAAAGGAGCAAAATGATATTGTCCATATCATGTCACTATTTGATTGCATGTGATGTTTATCATGTTTTTACATCTTATTTGCTTAGAACGACGGTACCATAAATAAGATGATCCCTCATAAAATTTCAAGAAAGTGTTCCCCCTAACTATGCACCGCTGCGAAAGTTCGTTGTTTCGAAGCACCACGTGATGATCGGGTGTGATAGATTCTAACGTTCGCATACAATAGGTGTAAGCCAGATTTACACATGCAAAACACTTAGGTTGACTTGACGAGCCTAGCATGTACAGACATGGCCTCGGAACATAGGAGACCGAAAGGTCGAACATGAGCCGTATAGTGGATACGATCAACATGAAGATGTTCACCGATGATGACTAGTCCGTCTCACGTGATGATTGGACATGGCCTAGTTGACTCGGATCATGTATCACTTAGATGACTAGAGGGATGTCTATCTGAGTGGGAGTTCATTAAATAATTTGATTGTATGAACTTAATTATCATGAACATAGTCAAAAGGTCTTTGCAAATTATGTTGTAGCTCACGCTTTGGTTCTACTGTTTTAGATTTATTCCTAGAGAAATTTAGTTGAGAGTTGACAGTAGCAATTATGCGGACTGGGTCCGTAAACTGAGGATTGTCCTCATTGCTGTGCAGAAGGATTATGTCCTTAATGCACCGCTCAGTGTGCTGAACCTCGAGCGTCGGTTGTGGATGTTGCGAACATCTGACATACACGTTTTGATGACTACATGATAGTTCAGCGCGTAATGATAAATGGTTTAGAATTGAGGCACCAAAGACGTTTTTGAAACATCACAGAACATATGAGATGTTCCAAGGACTGAAATTGGGATTTCAGGCTAGTGCCCACGTAAAGAGGTATGAGACCTCTGACATGTTTCTTAAGCCTGCAAACTAAGGAGAAAAACTCAATCGTTGAGCATGTGCTCAGATTGTATGAGTACTACAATCGCTTGAATCGAGTGGGAGTTAATCTTCCAGATGAGATAGTGATGGTTCTCCAAAGTCACTGCCACCACGCTACTAGAGCTTCGTGATGAACTATAACATATCAGGGATAGATATGATGATCCTTGAGCTATTCGCGACACCGCAAAAGTAGAAATCAAATAGGAGCATCAATTGTTGATGGTTAGTAAAACCACTAGTTTCAAGAAGGATAAGGGAAAGAAAGGATACTTCATGAAACGGCAAATCAGTTGCTGCTCTCATGAAGAAACCCAAGGTTGAACCCAAACCCGAGACTAAGTGCTTCTGAAATGAGGGGAACGGTCACTGAAGCAGAACTACCCTAGGTACTTGGTAGATGAGAAGGCTGGCAAGGCCGATAGAAGTATATTGGATATACATTATAATGTGTACTTTACTAGTACTCCTAGTAGCACCAGGGTATTAAATATCGGTTGGGTTGCTAAGTGGTAGTAACTCGAAATAAAAAGCTACGGAATAAACGGAGACTAGCTGAAGGTGAGATGCCGATATGTGTTGGAAGTGTTTCCAAGGTTGATGTGATCAAGCATCGCATGCTCCCTCTACCATCGAGATTGGTGTTAAACCTAAATAATTGTTATTTGGTGTTTGTGTTGAGCATAGACATGATTGGATTATGTTTATAGCAATATGGCTATTCATTTAAGGAGAATAATGGTTACTCTATTTATTTGAATAATACCTTCAATGGTCTTGCACCTAAAATGAATGGTTCATTGAATCTCGATCGTAGTGATACACATGTTCATGCCAAAAGATATAAGATAGTAATGATAGTACCACATACTTGTGACACTGCCATTTGAGTCATATTGGTATAAAACACATGAAGAAGCTCCATGTTGATGGATCTTTGGACTCACTCATTTTTTGAAAAGTTTGAGACATGCGAACCATGTCTATTGGTTTATACGCATGAAGAAACTCCATGCAGATGGATCGTTTGGACTCACTTGATTTTGAATCACTTGAGACATGCTAATCATACCACATGGGCAAGATGACTGAAAGGCCTCGTTTTCAGTGAGATGAAACAAGAGAGCAACTTGTTGGAAGTAATACATTTGATGTGTGCAATCCAATGAGTGCTGAGGCACGCAGTGAATATCGTTATGCTCTTACTTCACAGATGATTTGAGTAGATTCTAAGTATATTTACTTGATGAAACACAAGTCTAAATTATTGAAAGGTTCAAGTAATTTCAGAGTGAAGTTGAAGATCGTCGTGACAAGAGGATAAAATGTCTATTATATGATCATAGAGATGAATATCTGAGTTACGTGTTTGGTACACAACTAAGACATTGTGGAAATTGTTTCACAACTAATGCCGCCTAGAACACCATAGTGTGATGGTGTGTCCGAACATCATAGCTGCACCCTATTGGATGTGGTGCAAACCATGATGTATCTTATCGAACTACCACTATCGTTTATGGGCTAGGCATTAGAGACAACCACATTCACTTTAAATAGGGCACCACATAATTCCGTTGAGATGACACCATATGAACTATGGTTTAGAGAAACCTAAGCTGTCATTTCTTAAAAGTTTGGGGCTGCGACGCTTATGTGAAAAGGTTTTAGCCTGATAAGCTCGAACCCAAAGCGGATAAATGCATTTTCATAGGACACCGAAAACAGTTGGGTATACCTCCTATTTCGGATCCGGAAGCAAAAGTGATGGTTTCTAGAAACGAGTCCTTTCTCAAGGAAAAGTTTCTCTCGAAAGAATTGGGTGGGAGGATGGTGGAGACTTGATGAGGTTATTGAACCGTCAGTTCAACCAGTGTGTAGCAGGGCACATGAAGTTGTTCCTGTAGCGCCTACACCAATTGAAGTGGAAGCTGATGATAGTGATCATGAAACTTCGGATCAAGTCACTACCAAACCTCATAGGTTGACAAGGATGCGTACTATTTCAGAGTGGTACGTAATCCTGTCTTGGAGGTCATGTTGCTAGACAACAATGAACCTACGAGCTATGGAGAAACGATGGTGGGCCCGGATTTCAACAAATGGCTCGAGGCCATAAAATTCGAGAGGATCCATGTGTGAAAACAAAGTATAGACTTTGGAAGAACTACTTGATGGTCGTAAGGCTATTGGGTACAGATGGATTTTAAAAGGAAGATAGACAATGATGGTAAGTATCACCATTAAGAAAGCTCGACTTGTCGTTAAGATGTTTTCCGACAAGTTCAAGGAGTTGACTGCGGTGAGACTTTCTCACTCGTAGCGATGCTAAGAGTCTGTTGGAATTGTATTAGCAGTCACTGCATTATTTATGAAATCTTGCAGATAGGATGTCAAAACATTGTTTTCTTGACAATTTTCTTGAGGAAAGGTTGTATGTGATACAACCAGAAGGTTTTTGTCAATACTAAAAGATGCTAACAAGTATGCAAAGCTCCAGCAATCCTTCTAAGGACTGGAGTAAGCATCTCGGAGTTGGAATATACGCTTTGATGAGATGATCAAAGATTTTGGGTTTATACAAAGTTTATGAGAAACTTGTATTTCCAAACAAGTGAGTGGGAGCACTATAGAATTTCTGATGAGTATATGTTGTTGACATATTGTTGATCAGAAATGATGTAGAATTTCTGGAAAGCATATAGGGTTATTTGAAAAGTGTTTTTCAATGGAAAACCTGGGTTAAGCTACTTGGACATTGAGGATCAAGATCTATAAGGATAGATAAAAAAACGCTTAATAGTACTTTCAAATGAATACATACCATGACAAGATTTTGAAGGAGTTCAAATAAGATCAGCAAAGAAGGAGTTCTTAGCTGTGTTATAAGGTGTGAGCATTGAGTGAGACTCAAGATCTGACCACGGCAGAAGAGAAAGGACGAAGGTCATCCCCTGTGCTTTAGACGTAGGCTCTACAGTATGCTATGCTGTGTACGGCACCTGAAGTGTGCCTTGCCATGAGTCAATCAAGGGGTACAAGAGTGATCCAGGAATGGATCACATCACATCGGTCAAACTTATCCTTAGTAACTAGTGGCCTAAAGAATTTTCTCGATTATGGAGGTGGTAAAAGAGTTCGTCGTAAAGGGTTACGTCGATGCAAACTTTGACACTAATCCGGATGACTCTGAGTAGTAAACCGGATTCGTATAGTAGAGCAGTTATTTGGAATAGCTCCAAGTAGCACATGGCAGCTGCATCTACAAGATGACATAGAGATTTGTAAAGCACACACGGATCTGAAAGGTTCAGACCCGTTGACTAATAACCTCTCTCACAAGCGAGATATGATCAAACCCCATGGGTGTTGGATTCATTACAATCACATAGTGATGTGAACTAGATTATTGACTCTAGTGCAAGTGGGAGACTGTTGGAAATATGCCCTAGAGGCAATAATAAAATGGTTATTATTATATTTCCTTGTTCATGATAATTTTCTATTGTTCATGCTATAATTGTATTAATCGGAGACCGTAATACATGTGTGAATACGTAGACCACAATATGTCCCTAGTAAGCCTCTAGTTGACTATCTCGTTGATCAATAGATGGTTATGGTTTCCTGACCATGGACATTGGATGTCGTTGATAATGGGATCACATCATTAGGAGGATGAAGTGATGGACAAGACCCAATCCTAAGCATATCATAAGATCGTGTAGTTCGTCTGCTAAAGCTTTTCTAATGTCAAGTATCATTTCCTTAGACCATGAGATTGTGCAACTCCCGGATACCGTAGGAATGCTTTGGGTGTGCCAAATGTCACAACGTAACTGGGTGGCTATAAAGGCACACTGTGGGTATCTCCAAAAGTGTCTGTTGGGTTGGCACGAATCGAGACTGGGATTTGTCACTCCGTGTGATGGAGAGGTATCTCTGGGCCCACTCGGTAGGACATCATCATAATGATCTCAATGTGACCAAAGAGTTGATCACGAGATGATGTGTTACGGAACGAGTAAAAGTGACTTGCCGGTAACGAGATTGAACGAGGTATTGGGATACCGACGATCGAATCTCGGGCAAGTAACGTACCGATTGACAAAGGGAATTGTATACATGATTGATTGAATCCCCGACATCGTGGTTCATCCGATGAGATCATCGTGGAACATGTGGGAGCCAACATGGGTATCCAGATCCCGATATTGGTTATTGGCCAGAGAGCTGTCTCGGTCATGTCTGCATGATTCCTGAACCCGTAGGGTCTACACACTTAAGGTTCGGTGACACTAGAGTTGTTATGGGAATTAGTGTGCAGTTACCGAATGTTGTTCGCAGTCCTGGATGAGATCCTGGACATCACGAGGAGTTCCGGAATGGTCCGGAGGTAAAGATTTATATATGGGAAGTCCTATTTTGGCCACCGGAAAATGTTCGGGATTTTTTAATATTGTACCGGGAAGGTTCTAGAAGGTTTTGGAGTGGGGCCCACCTGCATGGGGGGACCCACATGAACGTGGGTAGTGGGGGCAAGGCCCCACACCCCTGGTCAAGGCGCACCAAGATCCCCCCTTAGAAGGAATAAGATCATATCCCGAAGGGATAAGATCAAGATCCCTAAAAAGGGGGGGGGGGATGACAATCGGTGGGGAAGGGAAATGATGGGATTTCTTTCCCCCACCTTTTCCAATGCCCCAATGGACTTGGAGGGCAAGAAACCAGCCTCCTCCACCCCTATATATAGTGGGGAGGCGCATGGGAGCCGGACCCCTTCCCCTGGCGCAGCCCTCTCCCTCCCCAACACCTCCTCCTCCTCCGTAGTGCTTGGTGAAGCCCTGCCGGAGAACTGCAAGCTCCACCACCACGCCGTCATTCTACTGGAGCTCTCCCTCAACTTCTCCTCTCCCGTTGCTGGATCAAGAAGGAGGAGACGTCCCCGGGTTGTACGTGTGTTGAACGCGGAGGCGCCGTTGTTTGGCGCTTAGATCGGAATCAACCGCGATCTGAATCGCTACGAGTACGACTCCATCATCCGCGTTCTTGTAACGCTTCCGCATCGCGATCTTCAAGGGTATGAAGATGCACTCCCCTCTCTATCATTGCTAGTCTCTCCATAGATTGATCTTGGTGATGCTTAGAAATTTTTTAATTTCTGCAACGATCCCCAACATCGATAACCCACAAGTATAGGGGATTGTTTGTAGCCTTCTTCGATAAATAAGAGTGTTGAACCCAACGAGGAGCTAAAGGCAGAACAAATATCCCCTCAAGTTCTATCGACCACCGATACAACTCTACGCACACTTGACGTTTGCTTTACCGGAAACAAGTATGAAACTATTTTGTAGGTGTGATGCTAGAACTACTTTGCAAGAATAAAACGAGAAGTACTTTGCAAGATAATAAAAGTTAGGTGTTTAGTAAAAGGGTTTGTGTCAACAAGAAAGTTATTTGTCCCTAGGCAATCGATAACAAGTACCGGTAATCATTCTTATAATTTTATATGAGTGAGAAGCATGAGCTAACATACTTTCTCTACTTGGATCATATGCACTTATGATTGGAACTCTAGCAAGCATCCGCAACTACTAAAGATCATTAAGGTCGTGAAACCCAACCATAGCATTAAGTATCAAGTCCTCTTTACTCCCATACGCCATAACCCACCTACTCGGGTTGAAGTTTCTGTCACTCTCGCAACCCACCATAAGCAAATCATGAACATATTGCAACACCCTATATCGGGGCCCCCTCACATTTGCGGAAGACGGAGGGCACCGTAGGATAGCACCATAAATAAAATATACAATCATACCAACCAAGATCACGATTAACCCATAGGACAAAACGGATGTACTCAAACATCATAGGATAACCATAGATCAATAGGAAATAATGTATGGAGTTGAGCACCATGATTAAGTAGAGATTACAGCGGGGAGAAGAGGTGTTACACCGCTGCATAGAGGGGGAGAAAGTTGGTGTTGACGGTAGCAAGATTGTTGATGTAGATCGCCGTCCCGATCGTTGCCCTGGCGGCACTCCGGCGCCACCGGGAGAGAGGGGGAGAGAGGCCCCCTCCTTCTTATTCTTCTTCCTTGGCCTCCCCCCCTAGATGGGAGGAGAGTCCCCCCTCTGGTCGATGGCCTCCGTGGCGGCGGAGGGGCAGGAGCCCCTCCGAGATTGGATCTCCCTCTCTGTTCCCTTCCGTTTTGCGTTCCCCAAATCTAACCAAAAACCATTTCTTATATTCTAGGAGATACGTAACTACGATTGCGCTGAGATTTTAACATGATTTTTTTCCTGGATATAAGCTTCCTTGCACCCGAAGTAGAGCCCCAACCGACGTACGAGGTGATCACAACCCACCACACCACGCCTGGCTCCGGGACCGCACCCTAGTGGGTTGTGCTCACCTCGGGCCTCCGTTTGTTGTTATTCCAACTCCCAAAAATAACATATATTCCAAAATAATTCTCTATGAAATTTTATTGCATTTGGACTTCGTTTGATATGGATATTCCGCGATACAAAAAACATGCAGAAAACAGGAACTGGCACTGGGCACTGGATCAATAGGTTAGTCCAATAAATCATATAAAAAGTTGCCAAAAGTATGTAAAAGTTGTATAATATTGGCATGAGACAATAAAAAATTATAGATACGACGGAGACGTATCAGCATCCCCAAGCTTAATTCCTGCTTGTCCTCGAGCAGGTAAATGATAAAAAAGGTAATTTTTTATGTGGAATGCTACCTAGCATAAACTTGATCATATATCTAATCATGGCATGAATATTAAGACATAAGTGATTCAAAGCAGTAGTCTATAATTTGACATAAAGACATCAATACTCAGGTATCCCAACAAACAATCATGTCTTTCAAAATATCAACGCTAAAGAAAGCTATCCCTACAAAATCATATAGTCTTGTCATGCTCAGCCTTCTTAACACAAAGTATTTATCATGCACAACCCTGATGACAAGCTGAGCAATTCGTTCATACTTTTTGACGCGCTTCATCTTTTTTCAACCCTCATGAAATACATGAGCGCAAGCCATGGATATATCACTACGGGTGGAATAGAGTATGATGATAGGGGTAAATATAAAAAAGACAAAAAATAAGAAAGTCTCACATCGACGCGGCTAGCCAACGGGCTATGGAGATGCCCATCAATTGATATCAATGCGAGGAGTAGGGATTGACATGCAACGGATGCACTAAGAGCTATAAGTGTATGAAAGCTCAATATGAAAACTAAGTGGGTGTGCATCTAATCCTATAATGAAAAATTCCCACTAGTATATGAAAGTGACAACATAGGAGACTCTCCATATGAAAAACATGGTGCTACTTTGAAGCACAAGTGTGGTAAAGGATACTAACAATGCCCCTTCTCTCTTTGTTTATTATTATTTTTTTATTTTTTTCCTTTTTCTTTTTCTCTCATTGTCCGGAGTCTCATCCTGACTTGTGGAGGAATCATAGTCTCCATCATCCTTTCCTCACTGGGGCACTGATCTAAAAATGAATAATGATGATCATCACACTTCTATTTACTTATAACTCAAAAGAAATAAAAATTACAACTCGATATCTATGACAAAGTATGACTCTATATGAATGCCTCTGGCAATGTACCAGGATGTGCAATGATCTAGCATAACATGTATGAAAAATGATGAACGGTAGCTGAGCCACAACTACTATGTCAGCTATATGATCATGCAAAGCAATATGACAATGAATGCTCAAGTCATCAAAGGGAAGTGGTGGAAGTTGCATGGCAATATATCTTGGAATGGCCATGGAAAAGCCATAATAGGTAGGTATGGTGGCTATTTTGAGGAAGATATAATAAGGCTTATGTGTGATAGAGCATATCATATCATGGGGTTTGGATGCACCTGCGAAGTTTGCACCACGTCTCGATGTGAGAAAGGGCAATGCACAGTACCATAGAGGCTAGCAAATTGCAAAAAAGGTAAGAGTGCGTATAATCCATGGACTCACATTAGTCATAAAGAACTCATATACTTATTGCAAAAGTTTATTAGCCCTCGAAGCAAAGTACTACTACGCATGCCCCTAGGGGGATAGATTTGTAGGAAAAGACCATCACTTGTCTCCGACCGCCACTCATAAGGAAGACAATCAATAATAAATCATGCTCCAACATCATAGCATAACGAGTGACTATACGTGCGTGCTTCGGGAATCACAAACCTTAACACCAATATTCTTACTAACCACAATCGTTTACTAGTACATCACACATATTCCATCTCTATATCGCAAAACTATTGCAAGGAATCAAACATATCATATTCAGTGATCCATAAGTTTCATGTAGGATTTTATGACTAACCATGCAAATGACCAATTCCTTTTGACTCTCTAAATAGATCTAAGTGAACATGAGGGTTTAATTCTTTCTACAAAAGACCATGCTCTAATAATTATATGTGAAGCAAAAGAGCATTCTCCAAATAACGGTTTTCTATGTGAAGAGAAGCAGGCAATCCAAACTTCAAGTGATAAAAGTGAAGCACATGAAGCATTCTATAAAGCCACACTCAAAAGATATAGGTGAAGTGCAATGAGCTTTCTATAAATCAACCATGGACTATCTCATACCAGCATGGTGCATAAAAGAAAAATGAAAACTAAATGCAAAAGACGCTCCAAGATTTGCACATATCACATGAACGAAACGATCCCGAAAACATACCGATACCTATTGAAGAAAGATGGGATGCCTTCCGGGGCATCCCCAAGCTTAGACGCTTGAGTCTCCTTGAATATTTACTTGGGGTGCCTTGGGCATCCCCAAGCTTGAGCTCTTGCCTCTCCTCCTTCTCCTTGCATCGAGACCTCCTCGATCTTTGATCACTTCATCCACACAAAACTCAACCGAACTTTTAGTGGCGGGGTTAGTGAATATGGCAATGAAATCCCATCATGAAATGCTGTAACATTATTGTATAATTATAAAAAACATTACCCACTGTATGCTATCACAATTCTTTGTCCCAAGTCAAGGAGGTTTCAACAGAATTCAAACATACGCAAATAATGAAGCTATAACAGCAATCTGTGAAAACAGGACAATCTGTAAGATTTGAACATCCACCATACTTATGTAACTCAAAAAATTCTGAAAAAATAGGAAAAAAATAAACATTTTGTATATAGAGACAGTGCAAAAAGTTTCAGAACTGTTTGATGTTCCAGTAAAAATGTAAAATCGAGCACTACAGCCAAAGTTTCTGTTTTGCACCGCACAAACCAAAAAGCAATTTAAACATCCTAAAGGCAAATCTTGGCACATTATTTTTATAATACAATGGAATTGTACAAGGGGATAATTATTTTTGTTGAAAATTTTCTGCAATTCAAGATTCATAAAGTTTCCATGGGCATGAACAAATTTCAAGGACGTTCCCCACTTTCACAATGCTCGTCTCTCTCACTTTCGCTTTTCTTTTTGTGAAGTTTTAAGTTTCCCTCTATATTTTTTGTTTTTAAAACTTTACAAAACCACTCAACATAAATAAATGACTCTCTAAAATTCCAGGTTGTCTCCCTGGCAGTGCTTTCTTTAAATCCATTAAGCTAGGCATAAAGTGCTCAAGTAATGAATCCACCCGGATCCCAAGGTATATCAAAGCCAATTTTTATTAACAATGATTTGGCATTTAGTAGTGAGCACAAAGCAACATATATCATGTAATGACGAAGTCTAACTCTCTTCCTATGCATCGGCATGTCATACAAGAACAATTCATGCACATCAAGTAAAGGCCAATTACATAGCATAAGCAGGTTCTTGCAATTTTTTCATGTTGGAAACATAAAGAGGTGGAGATGTAGTTCATATCTCATAATAATTGCAAGTAGGAGCAGCAAGCACATGCATATTATGTTCATCAAAACTATCATTTGAAATAGTAAAAGGCAACCCATCTATCCTTAACAAGAGCAAACTTCTCCGATATAGTGTAGTTGGGAGAATTCAAAAAGATAATAGGACTATCATGTGTGGGTGAAATAGCAACAATGTCATTATTAACATAAGGAACTATGGCAAGTTCATATCCATAAGCATAATTCGTATTGGCATCTTGGCCACAAGCATAGCAAGCATCAATTTCATCAAGAAGGGATATTTCAAAAGAATCAATGGGATCATAGCAATTATCATAACATTCATCCTCCGGTAAGAACGAAGGGTCATTAAATAATGTATGAGTTGAAGAGTTAATCTCATTACAAGGTGGGCACGGGTGATCAATCCACTCTTCCTCCATTTGTTCTTCGCTCTCCTCATCATCTTTTTCATCCAATGAGCTCATAGTTTCGTAAATTCCTTCTTCCATAGACTCCTGCAAAATATTAGTCTCTTCTTGGACAGCGGAGACTCTCTCAATAAATTCATCAATATCGGAATTGAATTTATAATTATCATAGCAATATTGAAGGATGGCAAAATTTTCAGGTCTATAAACTGAATCATCAAAATCTTCAAACTTTTCAAACAAAGATTCAATTTCATAAGCACCCTTAAAAGCAACAAATTCTTCTATTTGTTCCACATCATAGTAATCATATATACCTCTAGCATAAGAAGCCAAGTTTCATTATCATTAAATTCGCATGAATAGGGAAGGTGTGGAACCTCAATCTTAGAGCAACATGTATAATCATATCTCAAGCATAGATTCGAAGCATACCATTGCAACATTTCAATTTGATCCCATAAAAGTTTTACCTTTTGAGTCAAGCGATAATCCCATTATAAAGTTGAATGGGGTTTTCTCAGGACTATCAAAGTAGTGCATAATATTTTTCACATAATGAGCATCAAGGGTTTTAGGAGGTTCCCCATCTCCATGAGTAGCAAGTACCACTAATTTATTGGGTGTTTCATGTTCCATATCCATAACTAAAGATAGAGAACAACTTAGAACAGGAAATAAAAACTACTTAGTGATAAAGCAAACAAGCACACACGAGAATATTCACCCCACGCTATTGCTCCCTGGCAACGGCGCCAGAAAAAGGTCTTGATAACCCACAAGTATAGGGGATCGTTTTTAGCCTTCTTTGATAAATAAGAGTGTTGAACCCAACGAGGAGCTAAAGGCAGAATGAATATTCCCTGAAGTTCTATCGACCACTGATACAACTCTATGCACACTTGACGTTTGCTTTATCGGAAACAAGTACGAAACTATTTTGTAGGTGTGATGCTAGAACTACTTTGCAAGAATAAAACGAGAAGTACTTTGCAAGATAATAAAACTTAGGTGTTTAGTAAAATGGTTTGTGTCAACAAGAAAGTTATTTGCCCCTAGGCAATCGATAACAAGTACCGGTAATCATTCTTGTAATTTTATATGAGGGAGAGGCATGAGCTGACCTACTTTCTCTACTTGGATCATATGCACTTATGATTGGAACTCTAGCAAGCATCCGCAGCTACTAAATATCATTAAGGTCATGAAACCCAACCATAGCATCAAGTATCAAGTCCTCTTTACTCCCATACACCATAACCCACCTACCCGGTTTAAGTTTCTGTCACTCTTGCAACCCACCATAAGCAAATCATGAACATATTGCAACACCCTACAGCGGGGGGGCCCTCATGTTTGCTCGAGACGGAGGGCACCGTAGCACATCACCATAAATAAAATATACAATCATACCAACCAAGATCATTAGGACAAAACGGATGTACTCAAACATCATAGGATAACCATAGATCATTAGGAAATAATGTATGGAGTTGAGCACCATGTTTATGTAGAGATTACAACGGGGAGAAGAGGTGTTACACCGCTACATAGAGGGGGAGAAAGTTGGTGTTGACGGTAGCAAGATTGTTGATGTAGATCGTCGTCCCGATCGTTGCCCGGCGGCACTCCGGCGCCACCGGGAGAGAGGGGGAGAGAGCCCCCCTCCTTCTTATTCTTATTCTTCTTCCTTGGCCTCCCCCTAGATGGGAGGAGAGTTAACCCTCTGGTCCATGGCCTCCATGGCGGCGGAGGGGCAGGAGCCCCTCCGAGATTGGATCTCCCTCTCCGTTCTCTTCTGTTTCGCGTTCCCCAGTTTTGGCAGAAAACTGTTTCTTATATTCCCGGAGATCCGTAAATCCGATTGCACTGAGATTTTAACATGATTTCCCCCGGATATAAGCTTCCTTATGCCTGAAGTAGAGCCCCAACCGACGTACGAGGTGAGCACAACCCACCACGCCACGCTTGGCTCTAGGACCGTGCCCTGGTGGGTTGTGCTCACCTGGGGCCTCCGTTTGCGGTGATTCCAACTCCCCAAAATCACATATATTCCAAAATTATTCTCCGTGAAATTTTATTGCATTTGGACTTCGTTTGATATGGATACTCTGTGATACAAAAAACATGCAGAAAACAGGAACTAACACTGGGCACTAGATCAATAGGTTAGTCCAATAAATCATATAAAAAGTTGCCAAAGTATCTAAAATTTGTATAATATTGGCTTGAAACAATCAAAAACTATAGATACGATGGAGACGTATCAAGCTTCACCTCCCCAAGCGCAGTGTGATAACCCACAAGTATAGGGGATCAATTGGAGCCTCTTTCGATAAGTAAGAGTGTCGAACCCAACGAGGAGCTAAAGGTAGAACAAATATTCCCTCAAGTTCTATCGACCACCGATACAACTCTACGCACGCTTAACGTTCACTTTACCTAGAACATGTATGAAACTAGAAGTACTTTGTAGGTGTTGTTGGATAGGTTTGCAAGATAATAAAGAGCGCGTAAATAAAAAGTTGGGGCTGTTTAGATGAAGACACAACTAAGTTAGTTTTAGTAGAGAGCTTGTTGTCACACAAGAAAGTTATTTATCCCTAGGCAATCGATAACTAGACCGGTAATCATTATTGCAATTTTATTTGAGGGCGAGACATAAGCTAACACACTTTCTCTTCTTGGATCATATGCACTTATGATTGGAACTCTAGCAAGCATCCGCAACTACTAAAGATCATTAAGGTAAAACCCAACCATAGCATTAAAGTATCAAGTCCTCTTTATTCCCATACGCAAACAACCTACTTACTCGGGTCTGTGCTTCTGTCACTCACGCCTCCCACCATAAGAAAATCATGAACATATTACAAACCCTACATCGGGGATCCCTCACGCTTGCGTGACACGGAGAGCACAATAGGACAACACCAATAATAAAACATGCAACTCAAACTAATCACAATCATCAATTAACCCATAGGACAAAACGGATCTACTCAAACATCATAGGATAGCCATACATCATTGGGAAATAATATATAGCGTTGATGACCATGTATTAAGTACAGATTATAGCGGGTAAAAGAGGGGTTACACCGCTGCATAGAGGGGGGAAGAGTTAGTGATGACGGCAGTGAAGTTGTTGGTGTAGATCATTGTCAGGATGATGGCCCCGGCGGCGTTCCGGTGCCATCGGGAGAGAGGGGGAGAGAGCCCCCTTCTTCTTCTTCTTCTTCCTTAACCTTCTCCCTAGATGGGAGAAGGGTTTCCCCTCTGGTCCTTGGTCTCCATGGCATGGGAGGGGCGAGAGCCCCTCCGAGATTGAATCTGTGTCTCTGTCTCTCTCTGTTTCCGCGCTCCCAAATCTGGCCTTTCACCGTTTCTTATATTCCTGGAGATCTGTAACCCCGATCCTGTAATATGAGTTACCACCCCTTGATCACTTATAGTCCCCCAAACATCCGACTGCATTTTCCAACTGAAATGGAAAATGGGATTGAAATTTGAACACGATTTTTATCCGGATATTAGCTTTATTGCGGCGAAAGAGGGGCACCAACTGCCTTACGGGGTGTCCACGAGGGTCAAGGGCGCGCCCCCTGCCTCGTGGGCCCCTCGAGCATCGTCTTGCGTTGATTTCACTTCCCAAAATTCACATATATTCAAAAAAAATCTCCATCAGTTTTTATCCTGTTTGGACTCCGTTTGATATGGGTTTTCTATGAAACAAAAAACATGCAGCAGGAACTGGCACTAGGCACTGGATCAATATGTTAGTCCCAAGAATAGTATAAAAAGTTGCCAAAAGTATATGAAAGTTGTATAATATTGGCATGGAACAATCAAAAACTATAGATACGACAGAGACATATCACAGTGCGGATGGCGTGAGCCCGCGCCTGAGACTGCGAAGCAAAACTGGTATGAAGAGTTGTCCACGCGTCCCGAAATGTAGCAGCGAAGATGACCAGTGACGAGATCCCCTCTGTAAGAGAGGACTGGATGGCAGAGAGAATGGCATGATCCCGAGCCACCCACGCATGATGCCACGGATGGTACGACAGTGGACACGGCAGAGAGCCATCAACAAAACCCTCCAAGTTGAAGGAAATATGCCCTAGAGGCAATAATAAAGTTGTTATTTATATTTCCATATATCATGATAAATGTTTATTATTCATGCTAGAATTATATTATCCGTAAACTTGATACATGTGTGGATACATAGACAAAACACTGTGTCCCTAGTAAGCCTCTACTAGACTAGCTCGTTAATCAAAGATGGTTAAGTTTCCTAGCCATATACATGTGTTGTCATTTGATGAACGGGATCACATCATTAGGAGAATTATGTGATGGACAAGAACTATCTGTTAGCTTAGCATAATGATAGTTAAGTTTTATTGCTATTCCCTTCTTCGTGACATATACATATTTCTTTGACTATGAGATTATGCAACTCCCGGATACCGGAGGAATACCTTGTGTGCTATCAAACGTCACAACATAACTGGGTGATTATAAAGATGCTCTACAGATATCTCCAAAGGTATTTGTTGGGTTGGCATAGATCAAGATTAGGATTTGTCACTCCGAGTATCGGAGAGGTATCTCTGGGCCCTTTCGGTAATGCACATCATAATAAGACTTCCAAGCAATATGACTAATGAGTTAGTTGTGGGGTGATGCATTACAGAACGAGTAAATAGACTTGCCGGTAATGAGATTGAACTAGGTATGAAGATACCGATGATCGAATCTCGAGCAAGTAACATACCGATGACAAAGGGAATAACGTATGTTGTCATTACGATACGACCGATAAAGATCTTCGTAGAATATGTGGGAACCAATATGAGCATCCAGGTTCCATTGTTGGTTATTTACTGGAGAGGTGTCTCGGTCATGTCTACATAGTTCTCGAACCCGTAGGGTCTGCACACTTAACGTTCGATGACGATTTTGTATTATATGAGTTATGTGATTTGGTGACCGAATGTTGTTCAGATTCCCAGATGAGATCACGAACATGACGAGGAGTCTCGAAATGGTCGAGAGGTAAAGATTCATATATAGGACGATGATATTCATGCACCGGAAGTGTTTCGGGGCATACTGGGTACATATCGGAGTACCGAGGGGGTTACCGGAACCCCTCGAGGGAATAATGGGCCTTATGGACAATAGGAGGGAAGCACACCAGCCCACAAGGGGTGGTGTGCCCCCCTAAGGAAGGAGGCCGAATAGGAGAAGGAGGTGGGGGTTCGGCCCCCCTTTCCTTCCTCCCCCTCTCTTCCCTTTTCCCCTTCCGGTAAAAGGAAAGGGGGAGGCCGAATTGGACTAGGGGCCCAAGTAGGATTCCTCCTACTTGGGAGCACCTTGGCTGCCTCTCCTCCCCTCCAACCTATATTTATATATATATATATATAGAGAGAGTAACGCTATCCTGATCCTGGGATCAGAATAGTTATTCTGATCACAGCCGGCCCTATAAGGGCCCGACTAGGTGTTCCCGAACCAGTGTGCCCCGATGAAAAAAAGCCCACCACCCCCCCGACGCTACGCCCACGATCCACTCCGGCCTCGATTCACGCTCGATCCCCACGCGCCGACGCCACCCTGGATCCCGTCGTGCCACTGCCCACCGTCACCGGACCTGGATCCCGTCGTGCCGCCGCTCGCCGTCGCCGGCCCTGGATCCCATCGCGCCGCCCCCGCTGTGGATCTCTACGCGCCGCCGAATACCACCACTACCAAAGCGCCACCGCCCGCGCACCGCCGCGGCCGCGGCCCGCCCACACCAACCACCCCTGGCGCTGAGTAGGTTGGCCCTGCCCAGGCTCCATCGCCGCCTTGCAGCCTCCTCCCGATGGGGCTCCACGGCCACAACACCAAGGGTGTTCATCGCTGCTACCTCCGGCCGTTCAGGTACGCAGCCCCTGGAGGTACCGCAGTTGCAGCTTGGGGAAATTACTGCAGCGTTTATCGCCTCCACAACGTACATTTGATTTTCCACCCTTTTGTCATTTTCACCCATTTTATTTCAGCAAGATGGTTGTTGAATGCTTGACCTGCTAGGCTACTACAAATCTGCAGGCAAAAGTTGAACGTCACCAAAATATAGAAAAAAGGATGAGCACGGATGCAGTTGATGTCCGATGTGTTCCCCTGCTGATGAAGTAATTCAAGGAGTAGGTGGTTTCATTCGTATGAAGCACCAGCAACAAAATCTTCAGTTTTTCTTCTCTGTAGTAATTTCCCCAAGATGGAGGGAGCATCAACCATCTTTTTCTATGTTGAGAGTGTGGAGAGAAAATGAGAGATGGGGACGAGCTTGATAGTCTGCACCTCGTATGAAGCACCAATCATCTTCATGTTCATTCCTCGCCGGCGTGGCTGGCATCCATTCCCGCCCTAGTCGCCCCTACATGTCCATACACCGCCTCCACACAAAGCTCTTTGGGCCTCTCATCTGCTGCATTTGTTGCTACTTCTTCACCTCTGTTTTAGCTAGCTCATGGTGCTTATTTTCCTCCCACGCAGTTTCCTTTTCAGCCATTGAAGCTACAGATGGAGTGCGCCATGCAGCAGCTTCACCCCAACGGGCATGCGATGGCCGATGATGGCTGGGTGTGGCGTGCGTCTCTCTAGGGTGCTGGACGTGGCTGAAGTTCGAAGTGGCCGGGGATTAAAGTTCAGAGAGTATTTTTTTAGTACATTCAGAAAGTTGCTTTCTTCCTTGTAAATTTTGGCTACAGACATACTTACTTCAGAGAGGCTGTGACCTTGGCAACTTGGCTCCTCTCACCCTGAACACTTACACCATTTTGTTAAGTACACATAAAATGACTGTAGTAAATAGCACTGAAAAATGAATTCAGAATAAGTACACATAAATATGCTCTAGTACTTACTCATATGTTAAAATATATAACGATGGATGGAATGATCAATTTGTAGAAAAATGTTATCCTTATACCAGTCTTGCATTGGTTCAGATTTTTTGTAGTAGAGAGTAATATTATATATCTTTGAGCTGAATTGGAAGTAATACATGAAGGGAACAAAAATGAGTTCGTAACTTTCAAGGGCACTTGAGAATTATGTTTTCATAAATTTCAGCTCGCTCGCATCATATCCAGGCAGTGGGGGTGGTCAATTAGCAACAGATCCTGGTTGGACTGGGCTAGGGATGACCTCCGCGGGCACTGTGGTCGCCATGGACTGCGCCCAGCTTTTGCCGCAGACTGCTCCTCTACACTTCCTCACGGCTGCACATATAAATTCAACAACCATCCATTCCATCTCTCCCTCTCTCTATCTGAAATTCATATGAACCTTGTTGATTTGGTGAGGTGGTTTGTTCATAGCAGACACATGTACTTTGCTTGGTGCAATCCCGAATAGAAAAAGAAGAAGAAATGCATGGAATTTATTTTCTGTATTTTGTAATCTTGCTCTTCAGGTGTTAATGTGTGTGATCGAACAAAAAAACTGAATGCATTTTGTGATTGTTTTTGGCGTAGTTTTGCAGCACGGTCTCTTAAAAAAACAAAAAGAAAACGACGTTTGTTTGAAACATCAAACGAGTTCAAAAATCTTTAGAAATTCATGTAGAACACAAGTCCCGATGTCCATCTCTCCCGTCCTACTCATTGTTTGTTGTGTTCTTCAGTGTCAACAGCAAAAGGTGAATGAAGATATCATCTCCAAAAATGGATATAGAAAAAATATTTTATTACTGTGCAAAAATAATTGACTTCTAATTTTTTGTTTATGCAAAGGTCAAAATGTTGTGTTCGAGAAGGTAAAGTATGTTAACTGAAGGACGAACATCGTATTCTCTAGGGAGTAATACAAGAAAAAAGACTATGTACAAAAGTAGTTCGTGTCTCACTTCCGTGAGAGTTCTGTATTACTCCCTAGAGAGTTTGTGTATTGATATCTAGTTTGTGCACACATAATTCTCTCGCCTGTATGTGTCTATGTTTTTCCAAACTACAATGATACAAAAAAACCACATGTAACCAAACTGTAAAACGTTCGCAATTGCCACTGTTTGAACTCTCTAGATATTAAAAACTTTTGCAATTGCTACTAAAAAACTGAAAAACTACAATGATACAAAAAAAATCACATGTCTAAACAAGAATTGAGTTTTCACTAAAGCTCAAATAAATAAATATGAGTGGTTCTTTGTTAAAATAAATAATTGAAAAGGCCCAAAAAGTCCAAATTAAAAAAGGAGCAGCTCGATGTTTATACAAAATCCATATTTTCCTTATTATTAAAGAATGAAAAATAAGAAGTTTAAAAATAAAAAACTAGAAGTTCAAATTTTAAAAATAGAGCAGTTCAAAATTCATAAAAAATTCATGATTTCTAAATAAAAAAACTCTAGTTAAAATTTAATTAAAGAACTGATTGAATATTTTTTTTAAAACCTAGGATTTTTCCGTTACTAAAAGAAATAAACCAAGAAGTCCAAATTACAAAAATCAAGAAGTTCGATATTTATAAAAAAAACTCGGATTTTTCCTTGTTACTAAAGAAAAAAATGATGAAGTTCACATTAAAATAAAGGAGTGGCTCGATGTATACGGAAAACTCAAATTATTACCGTTTCTAAGAAAAATAAAACTATGAAGTGCAATTTACAAAAAAAGGTTTGATGCTTATTTAAAAACATATTCCCTTTCTAAAAATACGACTAAGAAGTTGAAACTAAAATAACAGAGAAGTTTGAAGTATATAAAAAACTTACATTTGTTGTAAGAAGTTCACGTGCACCTCCATGCACGGTTCAGAATTTTATATTGCGGGACGTCCGACCTGCAATTACATGTTTTAAAATGGCAAGAAAATGGCGTCCGACTTTCAATTGCGTGTAATTCGACGTACACACAAAATTGCGACAAAAGTTCATAGTGAAAACAATGAGAAGTTCAAGTAGTGCAAGGAATGCATTTCAGGTGAGAATAAAAACATAGAAAAATAAAAGCATAAAAGGTTTGTTGAAAGATGTTCAAGTGCTCTGTCCAGGGAAGTTCAAAAATTCTTGCGAGAGAGGTTCACCTCATATTTCTATGTTTGATTTTTTCCGTATAAAAATCAAATACAATTCTTTACTATAAAAATATAAAAAGGTGAAGTTCAAATTGAAAAAACAGAGAAGTTCGGGGTTTATTAAAACCTAGGATTTACTTGTTCAAAAAATAAAAAACACAATGACATTTTTTGCACTTTTAAAAACAACTCATAAACGGAAAAAATGGTTGCTAGAAGTTCAAGTGCTCGGCGAGGAAAAGTTTAAAAAATTCTTGTGAGAGAGGTTCACCGTGTATTTAGATGTCCAAAATACATAAAAAATATGTTATTTTTTGTGTTTTAAAATAATTCTCTCAAATCAGAGAGAAGTTCAAAGTGATAACAACGAAAGTTCACGTACTACATGGTGTGTATTTCATATAAGAAAAAAAATTCAATAAAGTGAAACATAGTGAAGTTCAAATAGACTTGCCCCAGAAGTTCAACTACTTCACGCAGTGCAAGAAACAGCACATTAAAAAATAGCACGTCAAAAACAAAGTGAAGTTCAAACAGACATGTCCTAGAAGTTCAACTACTTCACGCAGTGGAAAAACAGCACGTCAAAAACAATGCAAAGTTCAAACAGAGATGCCCGAGAAGTTCAACTAATTCACGCAGTGCATTTCCATTCGCGATGAAGGCAGAAATCATGATCTCGTCATTTTCTAATTTACTTCACGGTAGAAATATCATTTGTGTAAGTTCAAGTCCTCGGTTGGAGAAAGTTGAAAAATTTATTGTGACAGAGGTTTGTACAAAAGGAATATCATTTGTGTGACATTGACGAATCTATGAGGAAATTACAAACGAAAATACATCACAGAAGTTCAATGTCAAAACAGCAGGAAGTTCAACTACTATGCTGGATGAATTTCAGACGAAAAAACTTCTAAAACCACCGCGAGTATGAAAAAATGGTCAACACGGGAAAGTTGCGTGTTTATAGCAGCTTTCCATCGGTATATCACCCGCTAAATTCCGGAGAGTGGATGGAGAACTACGAGTGGTGGATGGACATCTGCGAGCAAACAAAAGCACGCCGAAAACAGAGTGAAGTTCAACTAGACAATGCTGAGAAGTTCAAGTTCTTCACGCGGTGCATTTTCGAAGAATCTGTTTCGCGATAATGGCAGAACGAATGATCCTGCCATTTTCGAAATGACTTGAAAACCGCCAGGAATCAGAGAAAAACATCAACATGGAAAAGTTTCACATTTTCCGTAGCTTTTCAGCGGTATATTATTTGCCTCATTCCGACAAAGTTTGTAGAAATTACGGGGAAAATACGTTTTTAGCCATTTTCAAAATTGACTTTAAACCGCAAGGAATTGGGAGAAACAATATATACAAATTTTTTTCGCATTTGTTCAAGATTTCCAGCTACATATCATTTTCTGCATTCAGACGTACAATTGAAAAATTAGCTTGAAAATACGAACTCGGTGGAACTTGTATCGTTTTCTAAATTACTTTTAAACCGTTCAAAATTAGAAAACACTTTTAGCATGAAAAAGTTGCGCATTTTCATAAGCTTTCCAACACAATATTATTTTCCTCAATTGGATTAGCCGTTTAGAAATGGCATCGATAATACGAACTCGGGTGTTCCGTTTGCGAAATTCTACGATTTTCCAAATTACTCTTTATCCATAGGGAATTACAGAAAACTTTCAACATGTGGAAGGAGCGGTTTTGGAGCGGCTTTCCAACTCCATATTATTTGCCTCATTCTGATAATCGGTTTAGAAATTCGATCGAAAATACATTCATGTTTTTTGTATGAGGAAAAAATGATTTTCAAAACTGCTCTTAAACCGTTTACATTTTGCCAAAAATTCAACTTGGGTCATGATACTGGTGTCCATAGCTTTCCATCGGTATATCGTAAGCCCCGTTTGGACACCTTTTAGCTCAAGTTCAACCTAGTACTCAGGGAAGGTCAGGCGCGTTACTCGAGAAGTTCATGTTGTGATTAGAATATTATTCTGATTTCGTGATCAGAATAGTGTTTATGTATATATATATACCGTTAAAACAAACAAACTTTTTTCCTAGCCATATGCGGTACCCCCCTCCAAAGTTTACGCCCCCGGTCATATTGTCGTAGTGCTTAGGCGAAGCCCTGCGTGGATCACTTCACCATCATCGTCACCACGCCGTCGTGCTGACGAAACTCTCCCTTGACACTTTGCTGGATCAAGAGTTCGAGGGACGTCATTGAGATGAGAGTCCGCAGAACTCATAGGTGCCGCACGTTCGGTGCTTGATCGGTCGGAACAAGAAGAAGTTCGACTACATCAACCGCGTTGTCAAACGCTTCTGCTTTCAGTCTACGAGGGTACATGGACAGACTCTCCCCTCTCGTTGCTATGCATCTCCTAGATAGATCTCGCGTGAGTGTAGGATTTTTTTTGAAATTGCATGCTACGTTTCCCAACGGTGGCATCAGAGCCAGGTCTATGCGTAGATGATATGCACGAGTAGAACACAAAGAGTTGTGGGCAGTGATCATCATACTGCTTACCACCAACGTCTTATTTTGATTCGGCAGTATTGTTGGATGAAGCGGCCCGGACCAACCTTACATGACCATGTTCATGAGACCGGTTCCACCGACAGACATGCAACTAGTTTTGCATAAAGGTGGTTAGAAGGTGTCTGTTTCTCCAACTTTAGTTGAATCGAATTTGACTGCAGTCGGTCCTTGTTGAAGGTTAAAACAACAAACTTGATAAATCACTATTGTGGTTTTGATGCGTAGGTAAGAACGGTTCTTACTAGTAGCCCGTAGCAGCCACGTAAAACTTGCAACAACAAAGTAGAGGACGTCTAATTCGTTTTTGCAGGGCATGTTGTGATGTGATATGGTCAAGACATGATGTGATATACGTTATTATATGAGATGATCATGTTTTTTAAAAGTTATCGGCAACTGGCAGGAGCCTTATGGTTATCGCTTTATTATATGAAATGCAAACGTTATCGGATTACGGGTTCCGGCAAAACCTTGTGAGGTTCGAACTCTGGGGTGCGCACGAAGAACACTCTCATCCTCGCTCGCTCGCTCAACGATTCCACGGCCTAGCTTGACAGACCCAAAGAATAAGAGACACCAGGGTTTATACTGGTTCGGGCCACCTTGCGGTGTAATACCCTACTCCAGTTCATGGGTGGATTGTCTTGAGGGGCTGACGATGAACTAGTACAATGGATGAACAACCTCGGGAGGTGAGGTGTTCTTGAGCTAGACGAACTAGTGAGCTCGTTCGGGTGGAATGGATCTGATCCCTCCTCTATGGTGGTGGCCAAGTCCTATTTATAGTGGCCTTGGTCCTCTTCCCAAATGTTAGGCGGGAAGGGATCCCACAACATCCAAGTTTGAAGGGGGACAACTAGTACAAGCTATCCTGACAAAAGGTGGTCTTCGTCTGCCAAAGGCTCTGGTGGTGATGCTGTTGTGGGCTACTTAATGACCTCCGTCCCGTCGTCCTGCTGGTCTTGGTCTTGTTGCACTGATATGGAAACCTTTTCCTAATTCCTCGTGACCCCGAGCCTGTGCTTGCCTCCTTAGAACCAAAGAGGAAACTGGTGCGCCCGCCTGGCCTTGGTCGTCATGGCTCACGTCACGCGGACCTCGCGAGGTGCCCCTTGCATAGATATCTCCGCTCCTCAGGAGCCAACCTAGTGAGGCTACCACCAGGGAGGTCTTGGTGCCGTCTGCCTCGCAAGGCTCGACCCCTCGTGAGGGTCTTGAGTTGCTGCTGCTAAAGATGGGCCGTACCAGGCCGTTGGTGGAGCCACGCTCTTGAGCCACAGGCAAGCAAGTCTGGGCACCCTCGGTCCTAGAACGCCGACTGTAGCCCCCGAGCCAAAGGCGCGCTCAGACTTGGCTTCGAGGTAAAGCCAAAGGGCAAGTGTGGAGCACCGCAGGCCCCAACCGCCTGCAGCCTCGATTGACGCATGGCAATTAATGGGACGTGGGCGTCTCCGCTTCCCCATGCTGCCTCGGCAACCGTTTGTAGTGACCAGACCTCAAACAGTCTGATCTCTGTGCATCAGTGTCATCCCTGGATCGGTAATGCTGACACACACAACACTTGAGGATTTATAACAGAGTAGCAATCACACACTTGTTACATCGAATGTCTCAAAAGAGAACTTATTACAATATATATGGCTTAAGGCCATCTAATATGATAATAGCGGAAGGCTTGGAAGATAAAGTGAGTCCATCAACTCCAACGGCATCACTGAGTGAAAGACCACGACCTAAGGCTCCTTACTCATCGTTTGAAAAGTCTGCAACATGATACGTTGCAGCCCGAAACGGGTCAGCACATGGAATATGCTGGAAATTGTAACATAAGAGAGTAATGAACAATGTAAAGCTATCACTACATGCATATATGGCTGGTGGAGGCTGTATGGTTAATAGGTTTTGCGAAAAGCCAATTTTTCCCTAATGCAAAGGAATATATTTTATTTAACTACAAAGTTGGTTGAAAACATTGAGAAGGTAACCCCCCTCTCAATCCCAATGTAAAGTAATGATTAACCCAACAAAATTAATTTAGAGTGATGAGATCCACATGATAATCCAAGAACTAGATACTCAAGATGTTCATAACCGGGGACACGGCTAACCATGATTAGTTTGTACACTCTGCAGAGGTTTGTGCACTTTTCCCCACAAGACTCGATCTCCTTCGTTGGATTTCTCGCACTACAAGGTGTTTGAGAAACAGATGACTGAGACACAGTCTTTCAGAAGCGTTAGCACCTTACGATGGGTAGACCGGTACACCTACATCCCCTACATCTGCTAGTCTACCACTATAAGAGTTCACACGACTTAATCAACTATGCCAGAGCCCATAATGGCATGTGGATGCACACAGAAGTTTCCAGCATGAATAATCTTATGATCCCTTTGAGCCTGTGTGGCAGTCCATAGGAAAATCACACGGTACCCCGGGATTTCCAAAAATACAGGCAATCACTGGGTTCCCCAGGTGCCTCAATCCACCCAGATGTGTATTAAAGTTGCCACCTTAAGTTGAACCATTAAGTAAACAATCTCACAATCTGTCATGGAATACACTCAAACCCAATCCACGTCTACGAGCATAGCATGGCAATATAAGCATAACATAGAAGTAACTCCCAGGGTTTGATAATGAAACAGGTGAATAGGTACTACCTCATCTACTTCCCAACCCACAATTTATTCATATCCTAACCATGCAATTGTTTGAGGGTTGATCTAATGTAATAAAAACTAGGTAGTAATGAGGTATGATCAAAGTGTTACTTGCCTTGCTGATGATCCGTGAAACCTAGAGACTCGATGTAGCACGCTTCGCACTCCAGGTACTGTATCGCAATCAAACAAGCATTCAATAAAAAATCAAGCAAAGGCACGGGTAAAACTCAAATAAGAAGTCTAACCAGAAAGTTCAACTTAAGAACTTGGTTTGCAAAAAAAATCAAATCAAACGGAGCAACGAAACTCAAACTGCGAAACAAACAAGCTTCGTTTACTAATCTGTACTAAAGTCAAATTTTACAGTAGAAAAAACTTGTTTAAGTTGATTAAACGGAAAGAGGGTTTCGAGACGAAACTCTAGGCACGTGAATCGACTGATTCTGATAAACGAGCGAAAAAGTTATACTAAAACGAAAATCGGATCAGAAACCGCGATCGAAAAATAATCGCGGAAAATCCGAGAAAAGAAAAACTGACGAACAGGCTAACGAACGAACGTTCGCTGTCTACGGCTAAATGGTGAAAACCATTCGTTAAAACAAACGTAAAAACGGGCGTTCGCTAAATAACTAAACCGGAAATAAACCGAGCTGGATCTAATAAAAAAACAGATCTAGGGTTTACCTAAAAAACCAAACGAAAAAAATACGCGGCAACTCCGGCGAACTCCGGCGAGGTGGCGCGGCGGCGGCAGCGGCGGCGGTGGCGGGCTCGAGGTGGCTAGGGTTTCGGTGGCGCGAGCTGGGGTGGGCTGCGGTGGGGTGGCGGCTTATAAAAGCTGGGCGGGGCGGGGTCTGGGTTGCCCACGTCGGCCCAAGTCGGTTTGATTTTTTTTAAATAATTCCGACGCACGGAAAAAGAAAGAAAAAAATACTAAACAAACTCCAAAAATTCCGAAATAAAATTTCCCCCTCCTCTAAAAATAAGCCGGACAAGGTGAACATTTATTTGGGCCTAAAATGCAATTTTGGAAAAAACGCCTTTTTTCCTAATTCAAATAAAATAACGATAAAACTCCTAACAAAAATCTTATTTGATTTTAATATTAAATCTTCCATATTTATCTATTTTGAGGAAGTCATTTTATCCTCTCTCTTTTATTTTCATAAAAGAAATATTCGAAGAAAAAATAATTAAAATCGAACGATCCTCTTTTCAAAATTCGCGAAAACGCGAATATGAAAATAATGAAATCCCCAACTCTCTCCGTAGGTCCTTGAGTTGTGTAGAATTTCTAGGATCACGCCAAAATGCAATAAAATATGATATGCAATGACGATCTAATGCATAACATTCCAAATTGAAAATTTGGGATGTTACACCGTTCGACTTGACAAGACCCTGCTGCATGCAGAAGAAAACCATCATTACCCGCGATCTTGCAGGCCGGTGGTTGGCCTCCTCTGGCTATAAATGAAGAGAGGGGAGGATCCCCCATTGTCCATGCTGCCTGCTTCTTCTTCCTCCTCCTCCTCGTCTCTCTGTCTTGCCGTGACACTCATGGCCCGATAAGGAGATTCTCCGTCGCTGAGAAAGGGACCCCCCCGCGAAGAGCAGGGGCCACTCCCGCTGAAGAAGAGGTCTGTCCGCTCCCGCGATGTCGTCATGAGGCAGGAGGTGACGAGGCCTTGGTACGAGCGGCCTCCTCCTGGCTACCCGCTACCCTTCTACGCCCATGTGCAAGGCTCCGGAGGAGGAGGCAGCGCCCCGTGCCGCTCGCGTCTTGGTCATGGTGGCACGAGCCGCAGATCCACGAACTCATGCCAAGGGCTCCTCGCGGGAGTTCGTGATATGGGCAACGATGCCATCATGCACGTGGATCAAGTTTCCTCAGTTCTTCGCCGAAGAGATGCCGCCGAGAGGACCGCTCAAGCTGTGGTTGCAGCACGCCGAGTGCAGCACCCCGACAAGAGGGGTGGAGGTCGAGGTCATCTCCCCAGGAAATATCTTCATGACTCGTGGATGGGGCGAGGTCGCCCGCGCTTGCTGCACGGAGGGGGCCCTCGCCATCCACTTTGAATACAACGGCGCCTCCAGGATGTTCTTCAAAGTCTTCGACGAGGAAGGCCACCGCCTGGAGTGCTGCCCTGCAGGGGGCCGCCAGGATGGCGCGACAGCGGGCGTCGAGCCCGCCCCCGAGCCTACTAGCAGTTCCTCCAGTAGCAGCGATGGCTCGTGGGAGTCCAGCGAATCTCCCGAGCTTGTCAAGTCTCCGGAGACGAGCGACGACAGCTATGTGCCACCGAGCTCCCGTCGTGCCCGGAGCGAAGTAGCAGCGTCAGCTCGTCGTCGTCAATGATCTGGATGGGGTCGGCGTCGGCCCCTCGTGGCCCACTGTTGATGATGGCGTCGGTGGTGACACCCGTAGCTAGGACCCTTGAAGTTTTCCTTCTTTTGTTCCCTGCGAGGAATCGAGACGAACCCCGTGGGGGCGTGTAAAGAAATTGTAATGCTTTTGCTCCAGTGTTTATCGTTCCTTCTATAAGACTTGTGGTTGCACGTGTCGCTTTGGCACTATTCCCCTTTTCGTCCTCGCGGTAGCTTAGCGTCAGCAGGTCCTAGTCCCCAGGAAGGCTTCGGCCGTCACTGGTATGCCAGGTCGCGATGCCGTGGTCAAGGCCAGGAGGTGAGCGGCCCGAGGTCCGGTAAGAGCTCCTGAGGCGTGATGCTCAAGAGGTCCCCTTTGGCGTGCAAGCAGCGTCCTGAAGGCAGAAAAGGAAGGCGGCATTGTCGGAGCAAGGGTGCCCGAATTGAAAATTCCAATTGCGACGTCATGTTAATGCGAATATGTGACTTATCTTGCCAAGCCGAGGTAGTTCCTTGTACGGCGTCCGGTTTGCGCTTCAGCGGCGGTGTTATTGGGTGAGGCTCACGCCGGCTCCCCCTTCCTTGCTTATCTAAGTGCTCTGCATCCTCGGGTCTCGACCCTTGAGCAAGCTCAGCCGCTGCTGGTATGCCAGGTCGCGATGCCGTCGTCAAGGCCAGGGGGTGAGGGCTGGAGAGTTAGTAGGAGCTCCTGAGGCGCGATGCTCAGGAGCCCCCCTTTAATGCGCAAGCGAATCACGCAAAAGGAGGGCGGGCGGCGAGGCCACCCATAACCGCGCCCCGTAGATTCCTGCGGGTTAGTGCAAGGGGAGAATAAAACTCATAACCGCGTTTGTTGTCCTGCCATAGATCTTTCCATGAGAAGATGAGGGCACCGTGGATCTGGTGAGGTGACGTGCGTGGGGCGGGCCGCGAGCCAGAGCTCGTCGCATAGGTTTATCAGCGTTGCAGGGACGGACCCGAGCACAAGCGCCGTGCCAGCATGTGAAACCCCCGTTGCGGGATGAGCAGGTGACCGATCAGCAACGCGGGAGGCCGCGATGGGTAATTGATAACACACAAGTATAGGGGATCGCAACAGTTTTCGAGGGTAGAGTATTCAACCCAAATTTATTGATTCAACACAAGGGGAGCCAAAGAATATTCTCAAGTATTAGCAGGTGAGTTGTCAATTCAACCACACCTGGAAACTTAATATCTGCAGCAAAGTGTTTAGTAGCAAAGTAATATGATAGTAGTGGTAACGTTAGCAAAAGGTAATGGTAGCAAAAGTAATGTTTTTGGTATTTTGTAGTGGTTGTAACAATAGCAACAAAAAAGTAAATAAGCGAAGAACAATATATGGGAAGCTCGTAGGCAATGGATCGGTGATAGAGAGTTATGCCGGATGCGGTTCATCATGTAACAGTCATAATATAGGGTGACACAGAACTAGCTCCAATTCATCAATGTAATGTAGGCATGTATTCCGAATATAGTCATACGTGCTTATGGAAAAGAACTTGCATGACATCTTTTGTCCTACCCTCCCGTGGCAGCGGGGTCCTAATGGAAACTAAGGGATATTAAGGCATCCTTTTAATAGAGTACCGGGCCAAAGCATTAACACATAGTGAATACATGAACTCCTCAAACTACAGTCATCACCGGGAGTGGTCCTGATTATTGTCACTTCAGGGTTGCCGGATCATAACACATAGTAGGTGACTATAGACTTGCAAGATAGGATCAAGAACTCTCATATATTGATGAAAACATAATAGGTTCAGATCTGAAATCATGGCACTCGGGCCCTAGTGACAAGCATAAAGCATAGCAAAGTCATAGCAGCATCAATCTCAGAACATAGTGGATACTAGGGATCAAACCCTAACAAAACTAACTCGATTACATGATAAATCTCATCCAACCCATCACCGTCCAGCAAGCCTACAATGGAATTACTCATGCACGGCGGTGAGCATCATGAAATTGGTGATGGAGGAAGGTTGATGATGACGATGGCGACAGATTCCCCACTCCGGAGCCCCGAACGGACTCCAGATCAGCCCTCCCAAGGGGTTTTAGGGCTTGGCGGCGGCTCCGTATCTTAAAACGCGATGAATCCTTCTCTCTGATTTTTTTTCTCCCCGAAAGCAAATATATAGAGTTGGAGTTGAGGTCGGAGGAGCTCCAGGGGGCCCACGAGGTAGGGGGCGCGCCCAGGGGGGCAGGCACGCCCCCACCCTCGTGGCTAGGGTGTGGGCCCCTGGTCTTGATCTTTGGCCAGTATTTTTTATTATTTCCAAAAAGACGCTCCGTGGAGTTTCAGGTCATTCCGAGAACTTCTGTTTCTGCACATAAATAACACCATGGCAATTCTACTGAAAACAGCGTCAGTCCGGGTTAGTTCCATTCAAATCATGCAAGTTAGAGTCCAAAACAAGGGCAAAAGTGTTTGGAAAAGTAGATACAACGGAGATGTATCAACTCCCCCAAGCTTAAACCTTTGCTTGTCCTCAAGCAATTCAGTTGACAAACTGAAAGTGATAAAGATAATTTTTTACAAACTCTGTTTGCTCTTGTTGTTGTAAATATGTAAAGCCAGCATTCAAGTTTTCAGCAAAGATTATGAACTAACCATATTCACAATAACGCTTAGGTCTCACGTTTACTCATATCAATGGCATAATCAAGTAGCGAGCAATAATAATAAATCTCGGATGACAACACTTTCTCAAAAAAATCATAATATGATATAACATGATGGTATCTCGCTAGCCCTTTCTGAGACCGTAAATCATAAATGCAGAGCACCTGTAAAGATCAAGGACTGACTAGACATTATAATTCATGGTAAAAGAGATCTAGTCAAGTCATACTCAATGTAAACTAACAGTAATGAATGCAAATGACGGTTGTGCTCTCCAGCTAGTGCTTTTTAATAAGAGGATGATGACTCAACATAAAAGTAAATAGATAGGCCCTTCGCAGAGGGGATCAGGGATTTGTAGAGGTGCCAGAGCTCGGTTTTGAAATAGAGGTGAATAATATTTTGAGTGGTATACTTTCATTTTCAACATAACAACCAAGAGATGGCGATATCTTCCACGCTACACACATTATAGGCGGTTCCCAAACAAAATGGTAAAGTTTATACTCCCCCTCCACCAACAAGCATCAATCCATAGCTTGCTCGAAACAACGAGTGCCTCCAACTAACAAGAGTCCCAGGGGGAGTATTGTTTGCAATTATTTTGATTTGATTTGCATAAAGCATGGGGCTGGGCATCCCGGTGACCAGCCATTTTCTCGTGAGTGAGGAGCGGAGTCCACTCCTCTTGAGAATAACCCGCCTAACATGGAAGATACGGACAACCCTAGTTGATACATGAGCTATTCGAGCATACAAAATAGGATATTTATTGGAAGGTTTAGAGTTTGGCACATACAAATTTACTTGGAACGGCAGGTAGATACCGTATATAGTAGGTATGGTGGACTCATATGGAATAACTTTGCGTTTTATGGAGTTGGATCCACAAGCAGTATTCCTGCTTAGTACAGGTGAAGGCTAGAAAGAGACTGAGAAGCGACCAGCTAGAGAGCGACAACAGTCATGAACATGCATTAAAATTAATTGACACCGAATGCTGAAGGAAATATGCCCTAGAGGCAATAATAAAGTTATTATTTATTTCCTTATATCATGATAAATGTTTATTATTCATGCTAGAATTGTATTTGAAAGGATCGATATGGTTGACTAGAGGGGGGGGGTGAATAGGCAACTACCATTTTTTAACTTTTCTTTATAAAATTAAACTTTGCATCAAAGTAGGTTGTCTAGATGTGCAACTAGGTGAGCAACCTATATGATGCAATAACAACAAGCATACAAGCAAGCAAGAGAAGTAACACTAAAGAGCTTGCACAAGTAAAGGTAAGAGATAACCAAGAGTGGATCCGGTGAAGACTAGGATGTGTTACCGAAGTTCCTTCCTTTTGAGGGGAAGTACGTCTCCGTTAGAGCGGTGTGGAGGCACAATGCTCCCCAAGAAGCCACTAGGGCCACCGTATTCTCCTCACGCCCTCACACAATGCGAGATGCCGTGATTCCACTATTGGTGCCCTTGAAGGCGGCGACCGAACCTTTACAAACAAGGTTGGGGCAATCTCCACAACTTAATCGGAGGCTCCCAACAAAACCACGAAGCTTCACCACAATGGACTATGGCTCTATGGTGACCTCAACCGTCTAGGGTGCTCAAACACCCAAGAGTAACAAGATCCGCTAGGGATGAGTGGGGGAAACGAAAATCCCTTGGTGGAAGTGTAGATCGGGGCCTTCTCAACCACTCCCGAGCAAATCAACAAGTTTGATTGGCTAGAGAGATAGATCGGGCAAAAATGGAGCTTGGAGCATTAATGGAGCTTGAGGGGGAAGAGGTGGGTCAAAGGGAAGAAGGGGACCCCCTTTTATAGTGGGGGCAACAATCCAACCATTGCCCCCACCAACCAGCCCCGCACAGGGCGGTACTACCGCTAAGAGGGGGCGGTACTACCGCTAGGTCAGCGGTACTGCCGCACCAGCCAGCGACACTGCCGCGCAGAGAAGACTAGTAGGGAATAGGACCCAACGCGGTACTACCGCGGTGGTAAGGGCGGTACTACCGCTCCCGAAACGGTACTACCGCCTCTAGAACCGCAACTAGTGCCGCAAAACCCGACACGAGAAAAAGAGCCATCGAGTCGAGGCGGTAGGAGCCAGACAGCCCAGCGGTACTACGACAGTGGGGTCACGGGCGGTACTACCGCTGCGGAGCGGAACTGCCACTTGTGACCCTTCGGCCGTACTACTGCTGGTAGTGCGGTACTACCGCTGGGACACAGAAGAGAGAGAGGATCTCTCCAAAGAGGCTGAGGACGAGGCGGTGGTGCCAGGCACCCCAGCGGTACTACTGCTGTGGAGTCACGGGCGGTACTACCGCTGTGGAGCGGTACTGCCGCTTGTGGCTCCTCAGCGGTACTACCACTGGGTTGCGCGGTACTACCGCTGGGACCCAGATAGGACAAAGAAAAGAGGAGAGATCTCTTCAATGGAATGGAAAAGCTCGGGGGGGTGAGAAGCTGATGTGTACGTGTTGATTCCACTGAGAGAGAAACGAAAGAGGTACACATTCTTGAAAGACACTCTGAAGGGAAGAAAACGTCTCGTTCCAGGGATGAATCTTTGAACTACTCAAAGCACATGATTAGTCCGCAAACATGTTGTCATCAATCACCAAAACTACCTTGAGAGAGATATGCCGTAACAATCTCCCCCTTTTTGGTGGATTGATGACAACTAGGGATTTGCACAAGGAAAAGATATAGATGTACGAAAACTAAGAACTACAAAATATAGACGGGCTCCCCCAGAATGTGTGCGCCTAGAAAGAGGAGCAAACGGAAAGCAAGACACACACATCCGGACCAACACTCCCCCTATATTTTATAGTCCAACAAACCTAAGCACAAGATATATGAGAGAAGAGTATATAATAGGACAAGCATGCAACTCATAATATACTATAGTACTAAATAGACATAAGTAATAAGGTAGCGATAGGGAGCATATGTCTCACACCATATGTCTAGAACTTAGGTCTCATGGGCACCAAACCAAACCAAACAAAGACACCGAGAGAACACACAAGAAAACACAAGACGACAAGACGACAAACTCAAAGCTTGGCAACACAAATCCCTACACTCTCTCCCCCTTTGGCAGCGAGACACCAAAAAGGGAAAAGAGCGATGCTACGACTCCAGGTAATGGCAAGCTGAGGATCTCGAACATCATATCTCAGCGTGATCGTCTGCATCTCCGTCGTTGGTCGAAAACTGCTCGGCGTCGGAGTCGGTCCAAGGGCAATGCTGATGAATCCACTCCTCCTCTTCAGTGATCTGACCCTCAGATCCACTGGCAACTTTCGCTCCCATCTGATGCATGAGCTCCTTGTGGCGCACCCTGGCATGCTTCTCCGCCACATGAGTCATGTACTGACCATGAGACTCCATGCAGAAAAGCTTCTTCAACTTGTGTTTAAGCTTCTTCGCCCATGAGGGTTCAGCACTAGAGGGCCCAATATCCTCCTCGTGATCATCAATGGCTGCCCCACCCTCGGTCTCCATGGCAGCAGCAGCAGACGGACCCCCCGGATTGAGGTGCTGGGGTGACCCAATTGTCCTTCTTCCTCAGACGCTTGATCTCATGGGAAACCAAGTCTCCAGTTTCCAGCAACACTCGGGGATAGATCTGTGCCCAGGCCCTCTCAATGAGCCTCATGATGAATGGACCATATATCGGGCACTTGCGCTCAGACACGGCAGAGAGAAGTTCAGACCATATGACATGAGAAATATCCAGGCTCTCTCCATTGTTTGCTTCCTTCTCATGCTGACAGAAAAGGAGCATGTCCACGAGGTAAGAGTGGACCATATCCAGATTCCCGATCTAAGGGAAGAGAGTCTCACGGAAGATGCGATGAAGAATGTCCAGATACGGAGACAGCTCATAGGTTTTCTTCTCAGTCACTGGGTGAACTTTCACAGTGCAGTAGGGCCAAAGGGCTTGCTTATGGGTGGACATAGCATTGCGGTGAGGGCGGAAACCGACTGGAGTCTCAAGCCCGTGATCCACCACATCAAGTACTCCATGAAAGCCTTCCACTTGACGGAAAGAAGCTTGCCATTGGTCATCCATGTCAGAGTTCTGTCGACATCCGTCCCAAGATGAACGGTGGCAAAGAATTGAGCCACCAAATCTGCATCGAAATCCTTATTGAATTGCATGATCCTGAGAATGTTCAGCTGAGTGCACATCTGAAGGGCTTCGCCAAAGTACTCCGGGTCCTTCTCCATAGCATCAGTGTCAATGGAGCGAACATCAACAAAGAGATTCTTCTTGGCCTTGATCACATCAAAATAGATGGCAAACTGAAAACGGTTCCAGAACGGGCGGTTGACCAAAGTGGGTTCTTGGTCCACCTCATAGGGATTGTGGCGACGCCTTTCCCAAAACTCCTTGTTGGTCATCTCAGTCACAGTCTTCCCCTTTGGCTTGTTGGCGAATCTCTTTGAGTGCTGAGGAGGTGGAGGAACACTTGCGGATGCACTTGCTGGAGGCGGTTGGGTGCTAGAGGAACCACCGGCTGGCTCAGAGGTGCGGTAGCGTTTTGATGTTGCACGCCTGGGATTGATACGGCGAGCTTGATGCTTAGGATGTTCATCACCTGGAGCCAAACACAAGAACACGCAAACCAACCAGAAAGAACGAGCATAAGCCAACAAACACAACAAAAGGATCAAAGAAAAGGCAGGAATATGATGGAGCTTGGCAGGCAGCGGTAGTACCGTGACATGATCGCGGTAGTACCGCTCCAAAGAGAGCGGTAGTACCGCTCGAGACGGGGAAACAACAGTTTCTTGCTACCGTGGTCAGATCCGGCACTTCCGGCCTGCCAAATTCAAAAATATTCCTACCAAACTCTAATCAAGATAGTCTAGTTGCCTTCTCCAACCTACTTAAGCCTAGATTTAGCCAAAAATCTGGAGATCCAACTACCATTGTGTTGGGGAACGTAGTAATTTCAAAAATTTCCTATGCACACGCAAGATCATGGTGATGCATAGCAACGAGAGGGGAGAGTGTGATCTACGTACCCTTGTAGACCGACAGTGGAAGCGTTAGCACAACGCGGTTGATGTAGTCGTATGTCTTCACGGCCCGACCGATCAAGCACCGAAACTACGGCACCTCCGAGTTTTAGCACACGTTCAGCTCGATGACGATCCCCGGACTCCGATCCAGCAAAGTGTCGGGGAAGAGTTCCGTCAGCACGACGGCGTGGTGACGATCTTGATGTACTACCGTCGCAGGGCTTCGCCTAAGCACCGCTACAACATTATCGATGATTATGGTGGAAGGGGGCACCGCACACGGCGAAGAATATGATCACGTGGATCAACTTGTGTGTCTATGGGGTGCCCCCTGCCCCTGTATATAAAGGAGTGGAGGAGGGGAGGGCCGACCCTCTCTATGGCGCGCCCTAGGGGAGTCCTACTCCCACCGGGAGTAGGATTCTCCCTTTCCTAGTCCAACTAGGAGTCCTTCCATGTAGTAGGAGTAAGAGACAAGGAAGGGGAAGAGGGAAGAGAAGGAAGGAGGGGACGCAGCCCCTCCCCCTAGTCCAATTCGGACTAGGCCTTGGGGGGCGCGCGGCCTGCCTCTCCCTCTCCCCTAAAGCCCAATAAGGCCCATATACTTCTTCTCCCGTATTCCCGTAACTCCCCGGTACTCCGAAAAATACCCGAACCACTCGGAACCTTTCCGATGTCCGAATATAGTCGTCCAATATATCGATCTATACGTCTCGACCATTTCGAGACTCCTCGTCATGTCCCCGATCTCATCTGAGACTCCGAACTCCTTCGGTACATCAAAACTCATAAACTCATAATATAACTGTCATCGAAACCTTAAGCGTGCGGACCCTACGGGTTCGAGAACAATGTAGACATGACCGAGACACGTCTCCGGTCAATAACCAATAGCGGAACCTGGATGCTCATATTGGCTCCTACATATTCTACGAAGATCTTTATCGGTCAGACCGCATAACAACATACATTGTTTCCTTTGTCATCGGTATGTTACTTGCCCGAGATTCGATCGTCGGTATCTCAATACCTAGTTCAATCTCGTTACCGGCAAGTCTCTTTACTCGTTTCGTAATACATCATCTCGCAACTAACTCATTAGTTGCAATGCTTGCAAGGCTTAGGTGATGTGCACTACCGAGAGGGCCCAGAGATACCTCTCCGACAATCGGAGTGACAAATCCTAATCTCGAAATACGCCAACCCAACATGTACCTTTGGAGACACCTGTAGAGCTCCTTTATAATCACCCAGTTACGTTGTGACGTTTGGTAGCACACAAAGTGTTCCTCCGGTAAACGGGAGTTGCATAATCTCATAGTCATAGGAACATGTATAAGTCATGAAGAAAGCAATAGCAACATACTAAATGATCGAGTGCTAAGCTAACGGAATGGGTCAAGTCAATCACATCATTCTCCTAATGATGTGATCCCGTTAATCAAATAACAACTCTTTGTCTATGGTTAGGAAACATAACCATCTTTGATTAACGAGCTAGTCAAGTAGAGGCATACTAGTGACACTCTGTTTATCTATGTATTCACACATGTATTATGTTTCCGGTTAATACAATTCTAGCATGAATAATAAACATTTATCATGAAATAAGGAAATAAATAATAACTTTATTATTACCTCTAGGGCATATTTCCTTCAGTCTCCCACTTGCACTAGAGTCAATAATCTAGTTCACATTGCCATGTGATTTAACACCAATAGTTCACATCATTATGTGACCAACACTCAAAGGGTTTACTAGAGTCAATAATCTAGTTCACATCGCTATGTGATTAACACCCAAAGAGTACTAAGGTGTGATCATGTTTTACCTGTGAGAGAAGTTTAGTCAACGGGTCTGCCATATTTAGATCCGTATGTATTTTGCAAATTTCTATGTCAACAATGCTCTGCACGGAGCTACTCTAGCTAATTGCTCCCACTTTCAATATGCATCCAGATTGAGACTAAGAGTCATCTACGACGAACCTTTTGTCACCTCCATAATCGAGAAACATATCCTTATTCCACTAAGGATAATTTTGACCGTTGTCCAGTGATCTACTCCTAGGTCACTATTGTACTCCCTTGCTTAACACAGTGTAGGGTATACAATAGATCTGGTACACAGCATGGCATACTTTATAGAACCTATGGTTGAGGCATAGGGAATGACTTTCATTCTCTTTCTATCTTCTGCCGTGGTCGGGCTTTGAGTCTTACTCAATTTCACACCTTGTAACACAGCCAAGAACTCTTTTCTTTGACTGTTCCATTTTGAACTACTTCAAAATATTGTCAAGGTATGTACTCATTGAAAAAACTTATCAAGCGTCTTGATCTATCTCTATAGATCTTGATGCTTAATATGTAAGCAGCTTCGCCGATGTCTTTCTTTGAAAAACTTCTTTTAAACACTCCTTTATGCTTTGCAGAATAATTCTACATTATTTCCGATCAATAATATGTCATTCACATATACTTGTCAGAAATGTTGTAGTGCTCCCACTCACTTTCTTGTAAATACAGGCTTCACCACAAGTCTGTATAAAACTATATACTTTGATCATCTCATCAAAGCGCATATTCTAACTCCGAGATGCTTGCACCAGTCCACAGATGGATCGCTGGAGATTGCATATTTTGTTAACATTTTTAGGATTGACAAAACCTTCTGGTTGCATCATATACAACTCTTCTTTAAGAAATCCATTAAGGAACGCAACTTTGTTTATCTATTTGCCAGATTTCATAAAATGCGGCAATTGCTAACATGATTCAGACAGACTTAAGCATAGATACGAGTGAGAAACTCTCATCGTAGTCAACACCTTGAACTTGTCGAAAACCTTTTTGCGACAATTCTAGCTTTGTAGATAGTAACACTACTACCAGCGTCCGTCTTCCTCTTGAAGATCCATTTATTTTCAATTGCTTGCCGATCATCGGGCAAGTCAACCAAAGTCCATACTTTGTTTTCATACATGGATCCCATCTCAGATTTCATGGCTTCAAGCCATTTTGCGGAATCTGGGCTCACCATCGCTTCTTCGTAGTTCGTAGGTTCATCATGATCTAGTAGCATGATTTCCAGAACAGGATTACCGTACCACTCTGGTGCGAATCTTACTCTGGTTGATCTACGAGGTTCATTAATAACTTGATCTGAAGTTTCATGATCATCATCATTAACTTCCTCACTAATTGGTGTAGGTGTCACAGAAACCGTTTTCTGTGATGAACTACTTTCCAATAAGGGAGCAGGTACAGTTACCTCATCAAGTTCTACTTTCCTCCCACTCACTTCTTTCGAGAGAAACTCCTTCTCTAGAAAGGATCCATTCTTAGCAACAAATTTCTTGCCTTCGGATCTATGATAGAAGGTGTACCCAACTGTCTTCTTTGGGTATCCTATGAAGACACATTTCTCCGATTTGGGTTTGAGCTTATCAGGATGAAACTTTTTCTTATAAGCATTGCAACCCCAAACTTTAAGAAACGACAACTTTGGTTTCTTGCTAAACCACAGTTCATGCAGTGTCGTCTCAAAGGATTTAGATGGTGCCCCTTTTTTTCATGAATGCAGCTGTCTCTAATGCATGATCCCAAAACGATATTAGTAAATCGGTAAGAAACATCATAGATTGTACTATATCCAATAAAGTACGGTTATGACGTTCGGACACACCATTATGTTGCGGTGTTCCAGGTGGCATGAGTTTGTGAAACTATTCCACATTGTTTTAATTGAAGACCAAACTCGTAACTCAAATATTCGTCTCTGCGATCAGATCGTAGAAACTTTATTTTCTTGTCACGATGATTTTCCACTTCACTCTAAAATACTTTGAACTTTTCAGACTTATGTTTCATCAAGTAGATATACTCATATCTGCTTAAATCATCTGTGAAGGTCAGAAAATAATGATACGTGTCATGAGCCTCAATATTCATCGGACCACATACATCAGTATGTATGATTTCCAACAAATCTGTTGCTCGCTCCATTGTTCCAAAAAACGGAGTCTTAGTCATCTTGCCCATGAGGCATGGTTCGCAAGCATCAACTGATTCATAATCAAGTGTTTCCAAAAGCCCATCAGTATGGAGTTTCTTCATGCGCTTTACACCGATATGACCTAAACGGCAGTGCCACAAATAAGTTGCACTATCATTATTAACTTTGCATTTTTGGCTTCAATATTATGAATATGTGTAACACTACGATCGAGATCCAACGAACTATTTTCATTGGGTGTATGACCATCGAAGGTTTTATTCATGTAAACAGAACAACAATTATTCTCTGACTTTAATGAATAACCGTATTGCAATAAACATGATCAAATCAAATTCATGCTCAATGCAAACACCAAATAATACTTATTTAGTTTCAACACTAATCCCGAAAGTTTCGGGAGTGTGCGATGATGATCATATAATTCTTGGAACTACTTCCAACACACATCGTCACCTCACCCTTTACTAGTTTCTGTTTATTCTGTAACTCCCGTTTTGAGTTACTACTCTTAGCAACTGAACCAGTATCAAATGCCGAGGGGTTGCTATAAACACTAGTAAAGTACACATCAATAACACGTATATCCAATATACCTTTGTTTACCTTGCCATCCTTCTTATCCCCAAATACTTGGGGCAGTTCCACTTCCAGTGACCAGTCCCTTTGCAGTAGAAGCACTTAGTCTCAGGCTTAGGATCAGACTTGGGCTTCTTTACTTGAGCAGTAACTTGCTTGCCGTTCTTCTTGAAGTTCCCCTTCTTCCCTTTGCCCTTTTCTTGAAACTAGTGGTCTTGTAAACCATCAACACTTGATGTTTTTCTTGATTTCTACCTTCGTTGATTTCAGCATCACGAAGAGCTTGGGAGTTGTTTCCGTTATCCCTTGCATATTATAGTTCATCACGAAGTTCTACTAACTTGGTGATGGTGACTAGAGAATTCTGTCAATCACTATCTTATCTGGAAGATTAACTCCCACTTGATTCAAGCGATTGTAGTACCCAGACAATCTGAGCACATGCTCACTAGTTGAGCGATTCTCCTCCATCTTTTAGCTATAGAACTTGTTGGATACTTCATATCTCTCAACTCGGGTATTTGCTTGAAATATTAACTTCAACTCCTGGAACATCTCATATGGTCCATGACATTCAAAACGTCTTTGAAGTCCCGATTCTAAGCCATTAAGCATGGTGCACTAAACTATCAAGTAGTCATCATATTAAGCTAGCCAAACGTTCATAACGTCTGCATCTGCTCCTGCAATAGGTCTGTCACCTAGCGGTGCATCAAGGACATAATTCTTCTGTGCAGCAATGAGGATAAACCTCAGATAACGGATCCAATCCGCATCATTGCTACTAATATCTTTCAAGACAATTTTCTCTAGGAACATATCAAAATAAACATTTGAAAGCAACAACGCGAGCTATTGATCTACAACATAATTTGCAAAATACTACCAGGACTAAGTTCATAATAAATTTAAGTTCAATTAATCATATTACTTAAGAACTCCCACTTAGATAGACATCCCTCTAATCCTCTAAGTGATCACGTGATCCAAATCAACTAAACCATGTCCGATCATCACGTGAGATGGAGCAGTTTCATTGGTGAACATCACTATGTTGATCATATGTACTATATGATTCACGCTCGACCTTTCGGTCTCCGTGTTCCGAGGCCATATCTGTATATGCTTGGCTCGTCAAGTATAACCTGAGTATTCCGCGTGTGCAACTGTTTTGCACCCGTTGTATTTGAACGTAGAGCCTATCACACCCGATCATCACGTGGTGTCTCAGCATGAAGAACTTTCGCAACGGTGCATACTCAGGGAGAACACTTCTTGATAATTAGTGAGAGATCATCTTAAAATGCTACCGTCAATCAAAGCAAGATAAGATGCATAAAAGATAAACATCACATGCAATCAATATAAGTGATATGATATGGCCATCATCATCTTGTGCTTGTGATCTCCATCTTCGAAGCACCGTCGTGATCACCATCGTCACCGGCGCGACACCTTGATCACCATCGTAGCATCGTTGTCGTCTCGCCAATCTTATGCTTCCACGACTATCGCTACCGTTTAGTGATAAAGTAAAGCATTAGAGCGCAATTGCATTGCATACAATAAAGCGACAACCATATGGCTCCTACCAGTTGCTGATAACTTGGTTACAAAACATGATCATCTCATACAATAAAATTCAGCATCATGTCTTGACCATATCACATCACAACATGCCCTGCAAAAACAAGTTAGACGTCCTCTACTTTGTTGTTGCAAGTTTTACATGGCTGCTATGGGCTTAAGCAAGAACCAATCTTACCTACGCATCAAAACCACAACGATAGTTTTTCAAGTTGGTGCTGTTTTAACCTTCGCAAGGACCGGGCGTAGCCACACTCGGTTCAACTTAAGTTGGAGAAACTGTCACCCGCTAGCCACCTTTGTGCAAAGCACGTCGGGAGAACTGGTCTCACGTAAGCGTACGCGTAATGTCGGTCCAGGCCGCTTCGTCCAACAATACCGCCGAACCGAAGTATGACATGCTGGTAAGCAGTATAACTTATATCGCCCACAACTCACTTGTGTTCTACTCGTGCATATAACATCAACACATAAAACCTAGGCTCGGATGCCACTGTTGGGGAACGTAGTAATTTCAAAAATTTCCTAGGCACACGCAAGATCATGGTGAAGCATAGCAACGAGAGGGCAGAGTGTGATCTACGTACCCTTGTAGACCGACAGCGGAAGCGTTAGCACAACGCGGTTGATGTAGTCGTACGTCTTCACGGCCCGACCGATCAAGCACCGAAACTACGGCACCTCCGAGTTTTAGAAATGTTCAGCTCGATGACGATCCCCGGACTCCGATCCAGCAAAGTGTCGGGGAAGAGTTCCGTCAGCACGACGGCGTGGTGACGATCTTGATGTACTACCGTCGCAGGGCTTCGCCTAAGCACCGCTACAATATTATCGAGGATTATGGTGGAAGGGGGCACTGCACACGGCGAAGAATATGATCACGTGGATCAACTTGTGTGTCTATGGGGTGCCCCCTGCCCCCGTATATAAAGGAGTGGAGGAGGGGAGGGCCGGCCCTCTCTATGGCGCGCCCTAGGGGAGTCCTACTCCCACCGGGAGTAGGATTCCCCGTTTCCTAGTCCAACTAGGAGTCCTTCCATGTAGTAGGAGTAGGAGACAAGGAAGGGGAAGAGGGAAGAGAAGGAAGGAGGGGGCGCAACCCCTCCCCCTAGTCCAATTCGGACTAGGCCTTGGGGGGCGCGCGGCCTGCCTCTCCCTCTCCCCTAAAGCCCAATAAGGCCCATATACTTCTTCTCCCGTATTCCCGTAACTCCCCGGTACTCCAAAAAATACCCGAACCACTCGGAACCTTTCCGATGTCCGAATATAGTCGTCCAATATATTGATCTTTACGTATTGACCATTTCGAGACTCCTCGTCATGTCCCCGATCTCATCCGGGACTCCGAACTCCTTCGGTACATCAAAACTCATAAACTCATAATATAACTGTCATCGAAACCTTAAGCGTGCGGACCCTATGGGTTCGAGAACAATGTAGACATGACCGAGATACGTCTCCGGTCAATAACCAATAGCGGAACCTGGATGCTCATATTGGCTCCTACATATTCTACGAAGGTCTTTATCGGTCAGACCGCAGAACAACATACGTTGTTCCCTTTGTCATCGGTATGTTACTTGCCCGAGATTCGATCGTCAGTATCTCAATACCTAGTTCAATCTCATTACCGGCAAGTCTCTTTACTCGTTTCGTAATACATCATCTGGCAACTAACTCATTAGTTGCAATGTTTGCAAGGCTTAGGTGATGTGCATTACCAAGAGGGCCCAGAGATACCTCTCGACAATCGGAGTGACAAATCCTAATCTTGAAATACGCCAACCCAACATGTACCTTTGGAGACACCTGTAGAGCTCCTTTATAATCACCCAGTTATGTTGTGACGTTTGGTAGCACACAAAGTGTTCCTCCGGTAAATGGGAGTTGCATAATCTCATAGTCATAGGAACATGTATAAGTCATGAAGAAAGCAATAGCAACATACTAAACGATCGAGTGCTAAGCTTACAGAATGGGTCAAGTCAATCACATCATTCTCCTAATGATGTGATCCCGTTAATCAAATAACAACTCTTTGTCTATGTTTAGGAAGAAAAACCATCTTTGATTAACGAGCCAGTCAAGTAGAGGCATACTAGTGACACTCTGTTTGTCTATGTATTGACACATGTATTATGTTTCCGGTTAATACAATTCTAGCATGAATAATAAACATTTATCATGAAATAAGGAAATAAATAATAACTTTATTATTGACTCTAGGGCATATTTCCTTCACATTGCCCCTAAGAACAAGATTTGAAAAATGAGACAATAGGAGAGAAGAAACGGGGGCAATACCGGCATCCATGGCAAGAGAACGAGGTGGGGATCGACTCCACCGAAGGAAACGGAGAGGGATGCCCCGGAGACGGAGATCCGCCGGAGCCCTCCCGCGGCGAGAGGAGGCTGGAGAGAGGAAGAGGAAAGAGAGGGCGAAGCGAATGGGTATGGGGGAGAAGAAACCTCCCCCTGCCCCGATATAACCCCCTCGTCCCGTCCCTCAGCGGTAGTACCGCGCTGGGGGCAGTAGTACCGCCCAGTACGCCACGGCAACCAAACAACACGGCTTAGCTCGAGGAAAAACAAAACAGCAAGAAAAGAGAGCACACCAGCAAACGGCCAAGACACACCTCTTCAAGAGAGGGCGGTGGCCGAGGCCACCTATGTTTGAGTCAAGAGGTATGGTGCCGCGAAGATTTTAACCTTGAGCCCATGACCAAAACTCTTCTTTGAAACACAACTACCATCAAACAATGGCTAAAGTGAAAGACTTGATCAATTTATGCATAATGGGGGGAGGGAGAGTTCATTGAGAGAACAACACTCCCCCTATGTCCATGCCTACACCTAAACTAGACAGCAAATTGAGCGTGGTGGGGTGTGCAAGGGTTCAAGCCACATTGCTCGAATCAATGATATTTAGCTCATGCCTTAACTCGTGAAATCTTGCTTCATCCAAGGGCTTCGTGAAAATATCTGCAAGGTTGTCATGAGTGTTGACATAGTTGAGCTCGATCTCTCCTCGCCTAATGTGATCCCAGATGAAGTGATACTGAATCTCAATATGCTTCTTCTTGAAGTGTTGCACCGGGTTGAGAGAGATCTTGATGGCACTTTCATTGTCACACCAAAGAGGCACTTTGTCACAAGTGACACCGTAATCCTTTAAAGTTTGCCTCATCCATAGGAGTTGTGCACAACAACTACCGGCTGCAACATACTCCGCCTCGGTGGACGAGAGAGACACACAACTTTGCTTTTTGGAAGACCAACTTACCAAAGAGCAACCAAGGAATTGGCACCCTCCGGAAGTGGACTTCCTATCCACTTTGTCTCCCGCCCAATCGGAATCCGAGTACCCTACAAGCTTGAAGTTTGATCCTCTTGGGTACCATAAGCCAAAGTTTGGGGTATGAGCCAAATATCGAAAGATTCATTTGACCGCCACATAGTGACTTTCCTTAGGTGCGGCTTGAAACCGCGCACAAATTCCCACACTCAACATGATGTCCGGTCTAGATGCACAAAGTTAAAGCAAGGATCTAATCATGGAACGATATACCTTTTGATCCACCACTTTACCATTGGGATCTAAGTCAAGTTGGCACTTGGTGGGCATTGGAGTGGAAGCCAGCTTGACATCACTTAGCTTGAATCTCTTGAGCATGTCTTGAGTGTATTTGGATTGATTGATGAAGGTTCCTTATCTTCGTTGCTTCACTTCGAACCCTAGAAATAACTTCAACTCTCCCATGGAGGACATCTCGAACTTTGAGGTCATGAGAGCGGCAAATTCCTCATTGAAAGCTTTGTTAGGAGAACCAAAGATAATATCATCAACATATAATTGGCACACAAACAACTCGCCTTTTACCTTCTTAGTAAAAAGAGTGGGGTCGATTAGCCCAACTTCAAAACCACGGTCTTGTAACAACTCGGTAAGGTGGTCATACCATGCACGTGGGGCTTGTTTAAGGCCATAGAGTGACTTATCGAGTTGATACACATGATCGGGAAAGTAGGGATCCTCGAACCCGGGGGGTTGCTTGACATAAAACAATTCATTAATAGGACCATTAAGAAAAGCACTCTTCACATCCATTTGTTGTAACTTAAAGTTATGATGAGAAGCATATGCAATCAACATGCGAATGGATTCAAGACGAGCAACGAGAGCAAAGGTTTCACCATAGTTGATACCCTCGACTTGGGAGTAGCCTTGTGCTACCAAACGAGCCTTGTTGCGAATGATAATCCCATGGGCATCTTTCTTGTTCTTAAATATCCACTTGGTTCCTATGACATTGTGATTCTCGGTCGGTCTTGGCACCAATCTCCACACTTTGTTGCGCTCAAAGTTGTTGAGTTCTTCATGCATGGCATTGAGCCAATACGGATCTTCTAGCGCCTCATAGACCTTGTGGGGTTCCACACAAGAGACAAATGTGTGATGCTCACAATAATTTGCTAATTGTCTACGAGTGCTTACCCCCTTTCTTAAGCTTCCAAGCACATTCGTCATGAGATGATCCTTGGTGGAGAGCTTGGAAGCAACCTTGGCGGCACGACGCTCTAATTCCTCCTCGAGGGTGAGACGAGGAGTGGTCACTTGATCATCTTGAGCGTCGTCTTGGGCTTGTTCTTGTTCTTGAACTTGCTCGGAGGAGAGAACTTGACCTTGGGCATCACTTGATGTGTCAACACCGTCTTGAGCGTGATCTTGCCCTTGGTCATGTTCTTGAGGATGAGGGCCTTCATGTTGTTCTTCGGAAGCGTGTGGGCCTTGGGTTGGTGATGGCTCCACTTGAGTGGAGCTTTGTCCTTCTCCTTCGGCCACAAGGGGTTCCTCAATGGGTAGGATAAAGCCAACACCCATTCTTCTTATGGCTTGGGGAGGAATTTCATCACCTACATCACAAGTTCCACTTTGCTCCACTTGGGAGCCATTATTCTCATGAAACTCCACATTACACGTCTCCTCAATAAGTCCCGTGGATTTATTGAGGACACAGTAAGCATGAGAGTTTGTAGCATAACCAACAAATATGCCCTCATAAGCTCTAGCCTCAAATTTAGACAACCGAACACCTTTCTTGAGAATGAAACACTTACACCCGAATACCCGGAAGTACTTGAGGTTGGGCTTGTTACCGGTGAGTATCTCATATGGAGTCTTGTTTAAGCCCTTGCGGAGGTAGAGCCGATTGGATGCATGACACGCGGTGTTGATGGCTTCGGCCCAAAAGTTGTACGGAGACTTGAACTCCGCCATCATGGTCCTTGCCGCATCCATCAATGTCCGGTTCTTCCTCTCCGCAACACCGTTTTGTTGAGGGGTGTAGCGTGCGGAATATTGATGCTTGATTCCCTCATCACTAAGAAACTCATCCAAGGTGTAGTTCTTGAACTCGGTGCCGTTGTCACTTCTTATTGTCGAGATCTTTGCATTGTGTTGACATTGTGCTTCATTTGCAAAGTCAATGACGGTTTGTTGGGTCTCGCTCTTCCTCTTGAAGAAATACACCCACGTGTACCTTGAGTAGTCATCCACAATCACCAAGCAATACTTCCTACCTCCAAGACTATCGAAGGATGGAGTCCCAAAGAGATCCATGTGAAGGAGCTCCAAAGGCCTCTTTGAATAAATGATAGTCGTGGGAGGGTGAGCCTTCTCATGTAGCTTTCCTTTGATACAAGCACTGCAAGCACGATCTTTAGCAAAACTAACATTCGTTAGTCCACGGACATGGTCCCCCTTGAGGAGACTTTGCAAAGATCTCATATTGACATGGGCTAAACGGTGATGCCAAAGCCATTCCACATCAACTTTAGCCATTAGGCACGTCGCGGTCTTAGTGTGTCGCTCCGAAAATTTAATCACATATAGACCATTCTCGACATGCCCAACAAAGGCTACTTTAAGAGTCTTGCTCCACAAGAGGGCCTCGGTATCGATATCGAAGAAAGTGGCAAAGCCCATGATTGCAAGTTGACGAACGGAAAGTAAATTGTATGCAAGGGACTCAACAAGCATGACCTTCCCTATCGTGAGATCATGAGAGATGACCACCTTGCCAAGTCCCAATACCTTAGAAGATGAGGCGTCACCCCACTCGACATTGGTGGGCATAGATGGAACCTTGTGCATGTCCACCATCAAGTCCTTGCTTCCGGTCATATGATTTGTAGCTCCGCTATCGAGCAACCATGATCCCCCACCGGAAGTAAACACCTACAAGAGATCAATGCTTGGTTTTAGGTACCCATTTTGTAATGGGTCCTTTGATGTTAGTAACAAGGGTCTTTGGAACCCAAATATACCATTCAATGTATTCATGAAGAGAACCAACAAATTTGGCATAAACATGCCCATCACTAGCACGTCATAACACATAAGAAGGATTAAAATCGCCGGATTTGTTGGGAGGGGTGACATTGCCCTTCTTGACATTGCCACCCTTTGCATTGTTCTTCTTCTTCTCCTCAGAGGCACTCTCTCCCTCCTTCACAAAGGTTTGCATGATAGGAGGAGGTCGTTTGGTCTTGTCATTCTTCTTCTTGTTCTTGGAGTCGGGCACGTACCCAACCCCTTCCTTGGCCACAACTCCCTTTTGGTTGATCAAGAGATCGTTGAGGTTCTTCTTGCCTTGTATGCAAGTCGCAAGACCTCTCTCAAGTTGCCCCATTAGCTTAGCGTTCTCATCAACGAGATGCACATGCTCACAACACAGGTTAGTAGCATTTGCAATATCAATTAACATCATACGAGGGAAAGTGGCTTTTTCCTTGGTTAGCTTTACTTGAAGTTGATCATGAGACTCCTTGAGGCTAGCATGAGCACCCTTCAAGACCTTGTGAGCCTTGTCAAGTAGATCAAACTCCTCTTTGAGTCTAGCAAGATCAACCTCAAGTTCGGCCTTCTCGGAGTTTAGCACATGAGATACTATGAGGACATGATTATAATCTTTCTTTAACTTAGCATGATCAATGTTGTGTGACTCCTCAAGAGCCAAACGAAGACCACACTCTTCCTCAAGAGCATTGGAAAGATCCAAAATCTCATCGGCATAGTCACGACTATGCCCTTCCATCTTAGTGATGGTGTCTTCGTGAGCCTCGATCATGTCATTGGCTTCACCAAGTTGTTCCAAGAGAGCAAAAAAGTGCTTCTTGGATTTTCCCTTGAGTTTGCCCATAAAGGCCTCAAACTCATTAGCCTCCACATTAGCTCCCTCAAGTTCAGTAATGCTATCCGTCGGAGAAGGATGATTATTGTTGGTAGTTTTGATGTTGGGGGTTACCTTGTTGGTGGCTTTAGCCATGAGGCACTTGGCGGTGATGCTCTCATTGGGTGAGTCGAAGAGAGACACCCGTGAAGTCGTTGCAATGGCAACAGAGGCCATGGCAACCGACTCATCACCTTCATCATCGTCATCATCCTCATTGTACTCTTCTTGTACCACCAATGCCTTGGGAGGAGTCTTCTTGGTGAAGTTGCTCTTGTTGGGGAACGACTTGGCCTTGTCCTTTCGGATGAGCTTGCCACCATTGTCTTCCCTCTTCTCATACGGGCACTCCGCAACAAAATGACTCATGTTGCCGCAGTTGTAGCAAGTCCTTACATGTTGCTTGCTCTTCGTGCCACTTGAGTTGTTTTTGCTAAAGTTTGGCCTCGAGTTTTTCTTGCTCCAAAATTTCCTTGAAGCAAGTGCCATGTGTTCATGATACGCATACTTCGTATCTTCGGGGTTGCTCTCCTCTTCTTCCTCCTCTTCTTCTTCAACGGTGAGCTTGGCCTTCAATGCAAGGTTAGGCTTCTTTGCCCGTTGAGAACGGAGCACCGCATTGTCGACGGTCTTGTCCAAGATGTTCATGGCCACAAACTCATCCAACACTTCGCTTGAGGTCAAAGTGTGGAAGTCCGGTCTTTGACGAATGATGGAGGACATGGCCTTGTGGTAGGGCATCATTGCCTTGAAGAATTTGCACTTGATCCAATTGTCATCCGTGTCCTTGCTCCTGTGATCTCGTAGTGATACCGCGAGTTTGGTTACTCTCCGATAAAGCTCACGAGGTTCTTCATCTTCTTTCATAGCAAACTCATCGGCCTCATCTTGCACCACTTCATAGTTGGAGCGTTGAATGCTTGCGCTTCCCCGATAGAGAGAGACAACACAATGCCATGCATCTTTGGCCAAGGCGAAGGGACGAAGATGAGGTAGGTCTTCGGGTGGAATTGCATCTTGAATGATGAAGAGAGCATTCTCATTGAATTGATTATCCGCGGCTTCTCGAGGAGTGAAGTTGCTTGGATCATGCGGATAGAAACCTTCTTCAATGATTCTCCAAACGTTAGTGTTCACATGATTTAAATGACGTTTAAAGCGGTAAACCCAGGAATCAAGGTCCTCATTTTTCACAATCTTAGGGGGGGGGACCGGCATGATTCAAATGAGTAGAAGGAACCGGTCCACCATAAACAAGTGGTGGTTCCACATGAGCAAAGATGTCGGTGCCATTTTTACCACTAGAAGAAGGAGCCTTTTCACTACTAGCTTCCCCCTTGTCGGGGATAGCATCCGTCACCTTGTCGGTGGGGTCACCCACTTTCAACAGTGCGGTGGATAGTTTAAGCCCCTCAAGAAATTTAGTAAACATGCTTTCAACCTCGGTCGTCATGGAGGTCTTCAATGTCTCTAAGGCCACATTGAACTCCTCACGAGAGACCGAGGTTCCCCCATCGCCCGTAGACGAGATCGGATTCACACCGGAGTGTTCCTCCACACCGTCTACGGTATCAACCATACTCTTTGCACGGTAAAGTACTTAATAAAGAGACGAGGCTCTGATACCAATTGAAAGGATCGATATGGTTGACTAGAGGGGGGGGTGATTAGGCAACTGTTGGGGAATGTAGTAATTTCAAAAAAAATTCCTACGCACACGCAAGATCATGGTGATGCATAGCAACAAGAGGGGAGAGTGTTGTCTACGTACCCTCGTAGACCAGAAGTGGAAGCGTTAGCACAACGCGGTTGATGTAGTCGTACGTCTTCACGGCCCGACCGATCAAGCAACGAAACTACGACACCTCCGAGTTCTAGCACACGTTCAGCTCGATGATGATCCTCGGACTCCGATCCAGCAAAGTGTCGGGGAAGAGTTCCGTCAGCATGACGGTGTGATGATGATCTTGATGTTCTACCATTGCAGGGCTTCGCCTAAGCACTGTTACAATATTATCAAGGATTATGGTGGAGGGGGGCACCGCACACGGCTAAGAGATCAATGATCAATTGTTGTGTCTTTGGGGTGCCCCCCCTGCACCCATATATAAAGGAGCAAGGGAGGAGGAGGCCGGCCCTAGGAGGGGGCGCGCCAAGTGTGGAGTCCTGCTAGGACTCCCTAGTCCTAGTAGGATTCCACCTCCCATATGGAATAGGAAAAGAGGAAGGGAAAAGGAGAAGGAAGGAAGGGGGCGGCCCCCTTCCCTAGTCCAATTCGGACCAGACCAAGGGGAGGGGTGCGGCCACCCTTGAGGCCCTTTTCCTTCTTTCCCGTATGGCCCAATAAGGCCCAATATGTATTCCCGTAACTCTCCGGTACTCCGAAAAATACCCGAATCACTCGGAACCTTTCCGATGTCCTAATATAGTCGTCCAATATATCGATCTTTACGTCTCCACCATTTCGAGACTCCTCGTCATGTCCCCGATCTCATACGGGACTCCGAAATCCTTCGGTACATCAAAACTCATAAACTCATAATACAACTGTCATCGAAACCTTAAGCGTGTGGACCCTACGGGTTCGAGAACAATGTATACATGACCGAGACACGTCTTCGGTCAATAACCAATAGCGGAACCTGGATGCTCATATTGGCTCCCACATATTCTACGAAGATCTTTATCGGTCAGACCGCATAACAACATACGTTGTTCCCTTTGTCATCTGTATGTTGCTTGCCCGAGATTCGATCGTCAGTATCTCAATACCTAGTTCAATCTCGTTACCGGCAAGTCTCTTTACTCGTTCCGTAATACATCATCCTGCAACTAACTCATTAGTTGCAATGCTTGCAAGGCTTAAGTGATGTGCATTATCGAGAGGGCCCAGAGATACCTCTCCGACAATCGGAGTGACAAATCCTAATCTTGAAATACGCCAACCCAACAAGTACCTTCAAAGACACCTGTAGAGCTCCTTTATAATCACCCAGTTACGTTGTGACGTTTGGTAGCACACAAAGTGTTCCTCCGGTAAATGGGAGTTGCATAATCTCATAGTCATAGGAACATGTATAAGTCATGAAGAAAGCAATAGCAACAAACTAAACGATCAAGTGCTATGCTAACAGAATGGGTCAAGTCAATCACATCATTCTCCTAATGATGTGATCCCGTTAATCAAATGACAACTCATGTCTATGGTTAGCATACATAACCATCTTTGATCAACGAGCTAGTCAAGTAGAGGCATACTAGTGACACTCTGTTTGTCTATGTATTCACACATGTATTATGTTTCCGGTTAATACAATTCTAGCATGAATAATAAACATTTATCATGATATAAGGAAATAAATAATAGCTTTATTATTGCCTCTAGGGCATATTTCCTTCAGTCTCCCACTTGCACTAGAGTCAATAATCTAGTTCAGATCGCCATGTGATTTAACATCAATAGTTCACATCACCATGTGATTAACACCCATAGTTCACATCGACATGTGACCAACACCCAAAGGGTTTACTAGAGTCAATAATCTAGTTCACGTCGCTATGCGATTAACACCCAAAGAGTACTGAGGTGTGATCATGTTTTGCTTGTGAGAGAAGTTTAGTCAACGGGTCTGCCACATTCAGATCCGTAAGTATTTTGCAAATTTCTATGTCAACAATGCTCTGCATGGAGCTATTCTAGCTAATTGCTCCCACTTTCAATATGTATCCAGATTGAGACTTAGAGTCATGTGGATTAGTGTCAAAACTTGCATCGACGTAACCCTTTACGACGAACCTTTTGTCACCTCCATAATCGAGAAACATATCCTTATTCCACTAAGGATAATTTTGACCAATGTCCAGTGATCTACTCCTAGATCACTATTGTACTCCCTTGCCAAACTCAGGGCAGTGTATACAATAGGTCTGGTACACAGCATGGCATACTTTATAGAACCTATGGCTAAGGCATAGGGAATGACTTTCATTCTCTCTCTATCTTCTGCCGTGGTTGGGTTTTTAGTCTTACTCAACTTCACACCATGTAACACAGGCAAGAACTTCTTTGACTGTTCCATTTTGAACTACTTCAAAATCTTGTCAAGGTATGTACTCATTGAAAAACTTATCAAGCATCTTGATCTATCTCTATAGATCTTGATGCTCAATATGTAAGCAGCTTCACCGAGGTCTTTCTTTGAAAAACTCCTTTCAAATATTCCTTTATGCTTTGCAGAATAATTCTACATTATCTCCGATCAACAATATCTCTTTCACATATACTTATCAGAAATGCTGTAGTGCTCCCACTCACTTTCTTGTAAATACAGGCTTCACCGCAAGTCTGTATAAAATTATATGCTTTGATCAACTTATCAAAGCGTATATTCCAACTCCGAGATGCTTGCACCAGTCCATAGATGGATCGCTGGAGCTTGCATATTTTGTTAGTACCTTTAGGATTGACAAAACCTTCCGGTTACATCATATACAACTCTTATTTAATAAATCCATTAAGGAATGCAGTTTTGTTTATCCATCTGCCAGATTACATAAAATGCGGCAATTGCTAACATGATTCGGACAGACTTAAGCATAAATACGAGTGAGAAACTCTCATCGTAGTCAACACCTTGAACTTGTCGAAAAACTTTTTGCGACAATTCTAGCTTTGTAGATAGTAACACTACTATCAGCGTCCGTCTTCCTCTTGAAGATCCATTTTATCTCAATGGCTCGCCGATCTTTGGGCAAGTCAATCAAAGTCCATACTTTATTCTCATGCATGGATCTCATCTCAGATTTCATGGCCTCAAGCCATTTCGCGGAATCTGGGCTCATCATCGCTTCCTCATAGTTCGTAGGCTCGTCATGGTCAAGTAACATGACCTCCAGAACAGGATTACCGTACCACTCTGGTGTGGATCTCACTCTGGTTTACCTACGAGGTTCGGTAGTAACTTGATCTGAAGTTACATGATCATCATCATTAGCTTCCTCACTAATCGGTGTAGTAGTCATAGAAACAGATTTCTGTGATGAACTACTTTCCAATAAGGGAGCAGGTACAGTTACCTCATCAAGTTCTACTTTCCTCCCACTCACTTCTTTCGAGAGAAACTCCTTCTCTAGAAAGGATCCATTCTCAGCAATGAATAACTTGCCTTTGGATCTGTGATAGAAGGTGTACCCAACATTTTCTTTTGGGTATCCTATGAAGATTTACTTCTCCTATTTGGGTTCGAGCTTATCATGTTGAAACTTTTTCACATAAGCATTGCAGTCCCAAACTTTAAGAAACGACAGCTTAGGTTTCTCGCCAAACCACAGTTCATACGGTGTCGTCTCAACGGATTTAGATGGTGCCCTTTTTAACGTGAATGTAGCTGTCTCTAATGCATAACCCCAAAACGATAGTGGTAGATCGGTAAGAGACATCATAGATCGCACTATATCTAATAAAGTACGGTTATGACGTTCGGACACACCATTACACTATGGTGTTCTAGGTGGCATGAGTAGTGAAACTATTTCACATTGTTTTAACTGAAGGCCAAACTCGTAACTCAAATATTTTACTTCTGCGATCATAACGTAGAAACTTTTATTTTTGTTACGATGATTCTCCACATCACTTTGAAATTCTTTGAACTTTTCAAATATTTCAGACTTGTGTTTCATCAAGTAGATATACTCATATCTGCTCAAATCATCTGTGAAGATCAGAAAATAATGATACCTGCCACGAGCCTCAATATTCATCGGACCACATACATCAGTATGTATGATTTCCAACAAATCTGTTGCTCGCTCCATTGTTCCGGAGAATGGAGTCTTAGTCATCTTGCCCATGAGGCATGGTTCGCAAGCATCAACTAATTCATAATCAAGTGATTCCAAAAACCCATCATCATGGATTTTCTTCATGCGCTTTACACCAATATGACCTAAATGGCAGTGCCACAAATAAGTTGCACTATCATTATTAATTTGATAAAGGTATGTACTCATTGAAAAACTTATCAAGCGCATGAAGAAAATCCATGATGATGGGTTTTTGGAATCACTTGATTATGAATTAGTTGATGCTTGCGAACCATGCCTCATGGGCAAGATGACTAAGACTCCATTCTCCGGAACAATGGAGCGAGCAACAGATTTGTTGGAAATCATACATACTGATGTATGTGGTCCGATGAATATTGAGGCTCGTGGCAGGTATCATTATTTTCTGATCTTCACAGATGATTTGAGCAGATATGAGTATATCTACTTGATGAAACACAAGTCTGAAATATTTGAAAAGTTCAAAGAATTTCAGAGTGATGTGGAGAATCATCGTAACAAAAATAAAAGTTTCTACGATATGATCGCAGAAGTAAAATATTTGAGTTACGAGTTTGGCCTTCAGTTAAAACAATGTTAAATAGTTTCCCTACTCACGCCACCTGGAACACCATAGTGTAATGGTGTGTCCGAACGTCATAACCATACTTTATTAGATATAGTGCGATCTATGATGTCTCTTACCGATCTACCACTATCGTTTTGGGGTTATGCATTAGAGACAGCTACATTCACGTTAAATAGGGCACCATCTAAATCCAGTTGAGATACGACACCGTATGAACTGTGGTTTGGCGAGAAACCTAAGCTGTTCGTTTCTTTAAAGTTTGGGACTGCAATGCTTATGTGAAAAGGTTTCAACATGATAAGCTGAACCCAAATCAGGAGAAGTAAATCTTCATAGGATACCCAAAAGAAAATTGTTGGGTACACCTTCTATCACAGATCCGAAGGCAAGTTATTCATTGCTGAGAATGGATCCTTTCTAGAGAAGGAGTTTCTCTCGAAAGAAGTGAGTGGGAGGAAAGTAGAACTTGATGAGGTAACTGTACCTGCTCCCTTATTGGAAAGTAGTTCATCACAGAAATCTGTTCTTAGACTCCTACACCAATTAGTGAGGAAGCTAATGATGATGATCATGTAACTTTAGATCAAGTTACTACCGAACCTCGTAGGTCAACCAGAGTGAGATCCGCACCAGAGTGGTACGGTAATCCTGTTCTTGGAGGTCATGTTACTTGACCATGACGAGCCTACGAACTATGAGGAAGCGATGATGAGCCCAGATTCCGCGAAATGGCTTGAGGCCATGAAATCTGAGATGAGATCCATGCATGAGAATAAAGTATGGACTTTGATTGACTTGCCCAAAGATCGGCGAGCCATTGAGATAAAATGGATCTTCAAGAGGAAGACGGACGCTGATAGTAGTGTTACTATCTACAAAGCTAGAATTGTCGCAAAAAGGTTTTCGACAAGTTCAAGGTGTTGACCACGATGAGAATTTCTCACTCGTATCTATGCTTAAGTCTGTCCGAATCATGTTAGCTATTGCCGCATTTTATGAAATCTGGCAAATGGATAAACAAAACTGCATTCCTTAATAGGATTTATTAAAGAAGAGTTGTATATGATGCAACCTGAAGGTTTTGTCGATTCTAAAGGTACTAATAAAATATGCAAGCTCCAGTGATCCATCTATGGACTGGTGCAAGCATCTCGGAGTTGGAATATACGCTTTGATAAGTTGATCAAAGCATATAGTTTTATACAGACTTGCGGTGAAGCCTGTATTTACAAGAAAGTGAGTGGGAGCACTACAGCATCTCTGATAAGTATATGTATGACATATTGTTGATCAGAGATGATGTAGAATTATTCTGCAAAGCATAAAGGAATGTTTGAAAGGAGTTTTTTCAAAGAAAGACCTCGGTGAAGCTGCTTACATATTGAGCATCAAGATCTATAGAGATAGATCAAGACGCTTGATAAGTTTTTCAATGAGTACATACCTTGACAAGTTTTTGAAGTAGATCAAAATGGAATAGTCAAAGAAGGAGTTCTTGCATGTGTTACATCGTGTGTAGTTGAGTAAGACTCAAAACCCGACAATGGCAGAAGATAGAGAGAGAATGGAAGTCATTCCCTATGCCTCAGCCATAGGTTCTATAAAGTATGCCATGCTGTGTACCAGACCTATTGTATACCCTGCCCTGAGTTTGGCAAAGGAGTACAATAGTGATCTAGGAGTAGATTACTGGACATTGGTCAAAATTATCCTTAGTGGAATAAGGATATGTTTCTCGATTATGGAAGTGACAAAAGGTTCATCGTAAAGGGTTACGTCGATGCAAATTTTGACACTGATCCAGATGACTCTAAATCTCAATCTGGATACATATTGAAAGTGGGAGCAATTAGCTAGAGTAGCTGTGTGCAGAGCATTGTTGACATAGAAATTTGCAAAATACTTACGGATCTGAATGTGGCAGACCCGTTGACTAAACTTCTCTCACAAGCAAAACATGATCACACCTCAGTACTCTTTGGGTGTTAATCACATAGCGATGTGAACTAGATTATTGACTCTAGTAAACCCTTTGGGTGTTGGTCACATGTTGATGTGAACTATGGGTGTTAATCACATGGTGATGTGAACTATTGGTATTAAATCACATGGCGATGTGAACTAGATTATTGACTCTAGTGCAAGTGGGAGACTGAAGGAAATATGCCCTAGAGGCAATAATAAAGTTATTATTTATTTCCTTATATCATGATAAATGTTTATTATTCATGCTAGAATTGTATTAACCGGAAACATAATACATGTGTGAATACATAGACAAACAGAGTGTCACTAGTATGCCTCTACTTGACTAGCTCATTGATCAAAGATGGTTATGTTTCCTAACCATAAACATGAGTTGTCATTTGATTAACGGGATCACATCATTAGGAGAATGATGTGATTGACTTGACCCATTCCGTTAGCATAGCACTTGATCGTTTAGTTTGTTGCTATTGCTTTCTTCATGACTTATACATGTTCCTATGACTATGAGATTATGCAACTCCCGTTTACCAGAGGAACACTTTGTGTGCTACCAAACGTCACAACGTAACTGGGTGATTATAAAGGTGCTCTACAGGTATCTCCGAAGTTACTTGTTGGGTTGGCGTATTTCGAGATTAGGATTTGTCACTCCGATTGTCAGAGAGGTATCTCTGGGCCCTCTCGGTAATGCACATCACTTAAGCCTTGCAAGCATTGCAACTAATGAGTTAGTTGCGAAATGATGTATTACAGAACGAGTAAAGAGACTTGCCGGTAACGAGATTGAACTAGGTATTGGGATACGGACGGTCGAATCTCGGGCAAGTAACATACCGATGACAAAGGGAACAACGTATGTTGTTATGCGGTTTGACCGATAAAGATCTTCGTAGAATATGTAGGAACCAATATGAGCATCCAGGTTCCGCTATTGGTTATTGACCGGAGACATGTCTCGGTCATGTCTACATAGTTCTCGAACCCGTAGGGTCCGCACGCTTAATGTTCGGTGACGATCGTAATTAGAGTTTTTGTGTTTTGATGTACCGAAGGTTGTTCGGAGTCCCGGATGTCATCACGGACATGACGAGGAGTCTCGAAATGGTCGAGACATAAAGATTGATATATTGGAAGCCTATATTTGGATATCGGAATCGTTCCGGGTGAAATCGGGATTTTACCGGAGTACCGGGGGGTTATCGGAACCCCCCCGGGGGTTAATGGGCCTACATGGGCCCTAAGGGAGAAGAGGTGGGCCGGCCAGGGCAGGCCACGCCCGCCTCCCCCCCTAGTCCGAATAGGACAAGGAAGGGGGGGGGGCGGCGCCCCCCTTTCCTCTCCCCCCTTCCCCTTTCCTTCTCCAACAAGGCAAGAGGGGGGAGTCCTACTCCCGGTGGGAGTAGGACTCCTCCAGGCGCACCCCTAGGGGCCGGCCGCACCTCCCCCCTCCCTCCTTTATATACGGGGGCAGGGGGGCACCCCATGACACACAAGTTGATCTTCGTGATCGTTCCTTAGGTGTGTGTGGTGCCCCCTTCCACCATATTCCACCTCGGTCATATCGTAGCGGTGCTTAGGCGAAGCCCTGCGTCGGTAGAACATCATCACCGTCATCACGCCGTCGTGCTGACGAAACTCTCCCTCAACACTCGGCTAGATCAGAGCTCGAGGGACGTTAGCGAGTTAAACGTGTGCTGAACTCGGAGGTGCCGTGCGTTCGATACTTGGATCGGTCGGATCGTGACGACGTACGACTACATCAACTGCGTTGTGCTAACGCTTCCGCTTTCGGTCTACGAGGGTACGTGGACAACACTCTCCCCTCTCGTTGCTATGCATCACCATGATCTTGCATGTGCGTAGGAAATTTTTTGAAATTACTACGTTCCCCAACAAATGCAAGCATGAGTAGGATATAATGCACCATGAACATAAATATCGTAGAGGCCATGTTGGTTTTGTTTCAACTACATGTGTGAAAATGTGCCAAGTCAAGACACTCGAATCGTTCAAAAGAGGATACCACCCTATCATACCACATCACAACCATTTTAATAGCATGTTGGAACGCAAGGTAAACCATTATAAGCGCCTAGCTAATTAAGCATGGCATAAGCAACTATAATCTCTAATTGTCATTGCAAACATGTTTATTCATAATAGGCTGAATCAGGAACGATGAACTAAGCATATTTACAAAAACAAGAGAGGTCGAGTTCATACCAGCTTTTCTCATCTCACTCAGTCCATCATATATCGTCATAATTACCTTTCACTTGCACGACCGAACGATGTGAATAATATTAAGAGTGCACATGCATTGAACTAAGCTGGAATCTGCGAGCATTCAATAAATAGGAGAAGACAATGCAATATGGGCTCTTTTGTCAGATCAACAATGATGCATATAAGAGCCACTTCAACAAATTAATTATGGTCTTCTCCTATCGACCCCCAAAGAAAAGAAAAAAAATAAAACTATTTACATGGGAAAACTCCCAACAAGCAAAAAGAATAACAGGAAATCTTTTTGGGTTTTCTTTTTAATTACTACTACAAGCATGGAAATGAAAACTAGCTAAAAGCTACAACTATTTTTTTTGTTTTTCTTAAGGTTTATTAAACACACAAGAAGAAAGCATAAAAAGGAAATAAACTAGCATGGATGATACAATGAAAAAGTATGAGCACCGACATCTAGCAATGAGTGTGTGAACATGAATGTAATGTCGGTGAGAAATACGTACTCCCCCAAGCTTAGGCTTTTGGCCTAAGTTGGTCTATGGCCACGGCTGGCCTGACAGATATCCATAGTAATAGTTGGGGTCATACTGCGAAGAAGAAGACTCTGATTGCCACTGGTTGGCAATCATCTCCGGATCCCACTGGTAATTAGACTGTCATGGAGGATCAACTTGTGGTTCCGACTCTGGCTCTGTGGCTGATGTAGGGTTCTGGTAGGCGTGAATAGCCTCTAACGGAACAAGGTACTTGCCTGCAGATAAATCAAACAAGGAAGGAGCAGGCATGGTAATAGTCTCAGGATGATGTTTATCAAAGAACAATTTGTATTTAAGCTCCCCTTCCCTATTCTTAACAATAAAATCATGTTCCACCATACTCTTATAATCTAAATAAATAGGGGGCAGCAAAATGAGCTTGGACTCGGGTTTGAACTAGATAATCGTGTTTGTGGGAGGAAGAAGGAGTGTGTGGGTGCAGGAATAAGTGGAGGAGGGCCACCATGGGCCCACGAGGCAGGGGGCGCGCCCAGGGGGTAGGGCGCGCCCTCCACCCTCATGGCCAGGTGGATGCCCCCGTGCTGTGTTCTCAGTGCCAAGTATTCTCAAATATTCCAGAAAATTCATATTTAAATTTCAGGGCATTTGGAGAACTTTTATTTTCGTGGTATTTTTATATTGCACGGATAATTCAAATAACAGACAGAAAAATACTATTTTTATTTTGTTTAATATAAAATAACAGAAAGTAAAAAGATGATACAGAGAGTTGTGTTTTCTAAATTCATCCATCTCATGATCATCAAAAGGAATCCATTAACAAGGTTGATCAAGTCTTGTTAACAAACTCATTCCGAATAAACATGGAACCGGAGAATTTTTGAATAACCACTAGTTACCTCAACGGGATATGCACATCCCCAACAATAAGAATATCATATTTTCTTCTTGACAGTAAGGAAGAGGAAATTCAAAACCTCCAAAAATTAATCGATGAATTTTTCAATGGAATTAAATACTGTGGACTTGAGGTTGTTTTTCTCGGGAAGTGTACGTATGCTCATTACCATTACATGAAAAGTGACATTGCCTTTGTTGCAATCAATACAGCCTCTGCCAGTATTGAAAAAAGGGTCCATAAGGATAATAGACATACTATCGTCCTCAGGAATATCAAGAATAACAAAGTCGTTAAAATAGTGACGTTTGCAACTACAAACATGCACATCCTCACAAATACGACAGTATAGCAGTTGATTATCAGCCATTTGCAAAGATATTTCAGTAGTGTCCAACTTATTCAAATCAAGTCTACGATATAAGAGAGAGGCATAACACTAACACCGGCTCCAAGATCACATAGCAGTTTTAACATAAGTTTCTTTTAATGGGCATGGTATTAGTGGGTAACTCCTGGATCCCAAGTTTCTTTGTATTCCACCCCTAAAAGTATAATTAGCAAGCATTGATGGAAATTTTAGCTTCCCAGTATCTTCTTTTATTAGTGACAATTTCTTTCATGTACTTAGCATAAGGATTCATTTTAAGCATATCAGTTAATCGCATACGCAAAAAGATAGGTCTAATCATTCAGCAAAGCGCTCAAAATCCTCATTCATCCTTTTTCTTGGATGGTTTGGGAATGAAAAGGCATGGGTTTCTGAACCCCAAGGCTCTCTTTCCTTTCCGGGTTTCCTAGCAACAAAGTCTTCTTATTCATAACGTTTGATTTTCTTTGATTGTGGGTTATCAGATCAACAGCAGGCTCATTTTTATATCATTATCATTACTAGGTTGAGCATCATCATGGAACATATCATTAACATTATCACTAGTTTTAGGTTCATTACCAGATTGTTTCAGCATTAGAAATAGAAATATCATTTGGATTCTCAGGTGTTTCAGCAATAGGTTCACTAGAAGCATGCAAAGGTCCTATCATTTTTATTTTTCTTCCTTTTAGAAGGACTAGGTGCATCTATATTATTTTCTGAGAATCTTGCTCAATTCTCTTAGGGGCCTTCAAGATACAGAGGTTCCTGAGTCACTACCAGTTCTAGTTAGCCACTCTAACATCATAATCATTATTCTTACTATTCAATTCATTGAGCAAATCATTTTGAGCCTTAAGTACTTGTTCTACTTGAGTGGTAACCATGGAAGCATGTTTACTAATAAGTTTAAGTTCACCGTTGACATTAGCCATATAATCACCCAAGTGTTCAAGCATATTTGAATTGTATTTCAATTGTCTACCAAAATAAGCATTAAAATCTTCTTGCTTCACCATAAAATTATCAAACTCATCTAAGCATTGTCTAGCAAACTTAGTAAGAGGGATTTCAGCTTTATCATATCTATAGAGAGAGTTTACCTTCACTACCTGTGTCGGGTTATCAAGACCATGTATTTCTTCAATAGGTAATGGATGAAGATCATATGTTTCTTCAGCAGGCGGTAAATTAAGACCGTGTATTTCTTCAATAGGAGGTAAATTCTTAACATCTTCAGCTTTAATACCTTTTTCTTTCATAGATTTCTTTGCCTCTTGCATATCTTCAGGACTGAGAAATAGAACACCTCTTTTCTTCGGAGTTGGTTTAGGAATAGGCTCAGGGGCTGGCTCAGGAAGTGTCCAATTATTTTCATTTGTCAACATATTATTCAATAGAATTTCAGCTTCATCCGGTGTTCTTTCCTTGAAAACAAAACTAGCGCAAATATCCAGGTAATCTCTGGAAGCATCGGTTAGTCCATTATAAAAGATATCAAGTATTTCATTTTTCTTAAGAGGATGATCAGGCAAAGCATTAAGTAACTTGAGAAGCCTCCCCCAAGCTTGTGGGAGACTCTCTTCTTCAATTTGCACAAAATTATATATATCCCTCAAAGCAGCTTGTTTCTTATGAGCAGGGAAATATTTAGCAGAGAAGTAATAAATCATATCCTGGGGACTACACACACAACCAGGATCCCGATAATTAAACCATATCTTAGCATCACCCTTTAATGAGACCGGAAATATTTGAAGGATATAAAAGTAGCGAGTTCTCTCATCATTAGTGAACAGGGTGGCTATATCATTTAATTTAGTAAGATGTGCCACAACAGTTTCAGATTCATAGCCATAAAAAGGATCAGATTCAACCAAAGTAACTATATCAGGATCAACAGAGAATTCATAATCCTTATTAGTAACATAGATAGGTGAAGTAGCAAAAGCAGGGTCAGGTTTCATTCTAGCATTAAGAGATTGTTGCTTCCATTTAGCTAATAACCTCTTTAGATCATATCTATCATTGCAAGCAAGAATAGCTCTAGCAGATTCTTCATCCAGAACATAACCCTCGGGAACAACAGGCAATTCATATTTATTAGGGGGAGAGTCTTCATCATCACTTTCATCAATATTAGCAATTTCAATAATTTCATTGTCTCTAACCCTAGCAAGTTGTTCATCAAGAAATTCACCAAGTGGCACAGTAGTATCAAGCATAGAAGTAGTTTCATCATAAGTATCATGCATAGTAGAAGTGGCATCATCAATAACATGCGACATATCAGAACGAATAGCAGAAGCAGGTTTAGGTGTCACAAGCTTACTCAAAATAGAAGGTGAATCAAGTGCAGAGCTAGATGGCAATTCCTTACCTCCCCTCGTAGTTGAGGGATAAATCTTGGTTTTTGGATCTCTCAAGTTCTTCATAATGATAAGCAGATATAAATCCCAAGTGACTCAAAGAATAGAGCTATGCTCCCCAGCAACGGCGCCAGAAAATAGTCTTGATAACCCACAAGTATAGGGGATCGCAACAGTTTTCGAGGGTAGAGTATTCAACCCAAATTTATTGATTCGACACAAGGGGAGCCAAAGAATATTCTCAAGTATTAGCAGCTGAGTTGTCAATTCAACCACACCTGGAAACTTAATATCTGCAGCGAAGTGTTTAGTAGCAAAGTAATATGATAGTAGTGGTAACGGTAGCAAAAGGTAATGATAGCAAAAGTAATGTTTTTGGTTTTTTGTAGTGGTTGTAACCATAGCAACGGAAAAGTAAATAAGCGAAGAACAATATATGGAAGCTCGTAGGCAATGGATCGGTGATAGAGAATTATGTCGGATGCGGTTTGCTACGTCTTAAGCTTGCGTTGGTTTTCCCTGAAGAGGAAGGGGTGATGCAGCAGAGTAGTGTAAGTATTTCCCTCAGTTTTTGAGAACCAAGGTATCAATCCAGTAGGAGGCCACGCTCAAGTCCCTCGTACCTGCACAAAACGATAGCTACTCGCAACCAACGCGATTAGGGGTTGTCAATCCCTTCATGGTCACTTACGAGAGTGAGATCTGATAGATATAATATTTTTGGTATTTTTGGTATAAAGATGCAAAATAAAAAGTAAAAGCAAAGTAAAAGGCAAAGCAAGATTAAAGTGATGGAGATTGATATGATGAGAATAGACCCGGGGGCCATAGGTTTCACTAGTGACTTCTCTCAAGAGCATAAGTATTCTATGGTGGGTGAACAAATTGTTGTTGAGCATAAGTACATGTGTTGGGGATCGTAGCAGAAATTTAAAATTTCTACGCATCACCAAGATCAATCTATGGAGTAAATCTAGCAATGGGGAAGGAGAGTGCATCTACATACCCTTGTAGATCGCTAAGCAGAAGCATTACAAGAACGCGGATGAAGGAGTCGTACTCGTAGCGATTCAGATCGCGGTTGATTCCGATCTAAGCGCCGAACAACGGCGCCTCCGCGTTCAACACACGTGCAGCCCGGTGACGTCTCCTATGCCTTGATCCAGCAAGAGGAGAAGGAGAGGTTGGGAAGACTCCGTCCAGCGGCAGCACGACGGCGTGGTGGTGGTGGAGGAGCGTGGCGGACACCAGCAGCTTCGCCAAGCACTATGAGAGGACGAGGAGGGAGAGAGGGTAGGGCTGCGCCAAGAGGGGAAGAACTTCGTGTGTTGGGCTGCCACTTTGCCTCCACTATATATAGGGGAAGAGGGAGGGCTGCGCCCCCACCTAGGGTTTCCACCCTAGGGGTGGCGGCAGTCCCAATCCCCATCTGGGGTGGCGGCCAAGTGGGGGGGAGAGGGAGGTGCACCAGGCATGGGCCTTAGGGCCCATCTGCCCTTAGGGTTTGCACCCTCTTCTCTCTAGGCGCATGGGCCTTGGTGGGGAGGCGCCCCAGCCCACCTAGGGGCTGGTCCCTTCTCACACTTGGCCCATGTATGCCTCCGGGGCCCGTGGCCCCTCCCGGTGGACCCCCGGACCCCTCCGGTGGTCCCGGTACACTACCGGTGATGCCCGGAACACTTCCGGTGGCCAAAACCATACTTCCTATATATCAATCTTTACCTCCGGACCATTCCGGAACTCCTCGTGACGTCCGGGATCTCATCCGGGACTCCGAACAACATTCGGTAACCGCGTACATACTTTCCCTATAACCCTAGCGTCATCGAACCTTAAGTGTGTAGACCCTACGGGTTCGGGAAGTCATGCAGACATGACCGAGACAACTCTCCGGTCAATAACCAACAGCGGGATCTGGATACCCATGTTGGCTCCTACATGTTCCACAATGATCTCATCGGATGAACCACGATGTCAAGGATTCAATCAATCCCGTATACAATTCCCTTTGTCTATCGGTACGATACTTGCCCGAGATTCGATCGTCGGTATCCCGATACCTTGTTCAATCTCGTTACCGGCAAGTCTCTTTACTCGTTCCGTAACACATCATCCCGTGATCAACTCCTTGGATCACATTGTGCACATTATGATGAATGTCCTACCGAGTGGGCCCAGAGATACCTCCCCGTTACACGAAGTGACATATCCCAGTCTCTATTCGTGCCAACCCAACAGACACTTTCGGAGATACCCGTAGTGAACCTTTATAGCCACCCAGTTACGTTGTGACGTTTGGCACACCCAAAGCAGTCCTACGGTATCCGGGAGTTGCACAATCTCATGGTCTAAGGAAATGATACTTGACATTAGAAAAGCTTTATCATACGAACTACACGATCTTGTGCTAGGCTTAGGATTGGGTCTTGTCCATCACACCATTCTCCTAAGGATGTGATCCCGTTATCAACGACATCCAATGTCCATGGTCAGGAAACCGTAACCATCTATTGATCAACGAGCTAGTCAACTAGAGGCTTACTAGGGACATGGTGTTGTCTATGTATCCACACATGTATCTGAGTTTCCTATCAATACAATTCTAGCATGGATAATAAACGATTATCATGAACAATGAAATATAAATAATAATAACTAATTTATTATTGCCTCTAGGGCATATTTCCAACAGTCTCCCACTTGCACTAGAGTCAATAATCTAGTTCACATCGCCATGTGATTAACACTCACAGGTCACATCGCCATGTGACCAACATCCAAAGCGTTTACTAGACTCAATAATCTAGTTCACATCACTATGTGATTAACACTCAATGAGTTCTGGGTTTGATCATGTTATGCTTGTGAGAGAGGTTGTAGTCAACGGGTCTGCCATATTCAGATCCCTATGTATTTCGCAAACTTTATGTCATATCATAGATGCCGCTACCACGTTCCACTTGGAGCTATTCCAAATTGTTGCTCCATTATACGTATCCAGTATCTCTACTCAGAGCTATCCGGATAGGTGTTAAGCTTGCATCGACGTAACTCTTTACGTCAAACTCTTCATCACCTCCATATCCGAGAAACATTTCCTTATTCCTCTAAGGATCATTTTGACCGCTATCTGGTGATCTACTCCTAGATCACCTTTGTACCCTCTTGCCAGACATGTGGCAAGGCACACATCTGGTGCAGTACTCAGCATGGCTTACCGTATAGAGCCTATGAAAAAAGCATAGGGGACGACCTTCGTCCTTCCTCTTTCTTCTGCCATGGTCAATCTTTGAGTCTTACTCAACTTCACACCTTACAACTCAGGCAAGAACCCCTTCTTTAACTGATCTATTTTGAACTCCTTCAAAAACATGTCAAGGTGTGTGTTCTTTGAAAGTATCATCAAGCGTTTTGATCTATCTCTATAGATCTTGATGCCCAGTATGTAAGCAGCTTTATCTAGGTCTTCCTTTGAAAAACACTCTTCAAACAACCGTTTATGCTTTCCAGAAATTCTACATTATTTCGGATCAACAATATGTCATCCACATATACTTATCAGAAATGTTGTAGTGCTCCCACTCACTTTCTTGTAAATACAAGTTTCTAGCAAACATTGTATAAACCTAAAAGCTTTGATCACTCCACCAAAGCACATATTCCGACTCCGAGACGCTTGCTCTAGTCCATAGAAGGATTGCTGGAGCCAGCATACCTTTTTAGCATCCTTAGGATCGACAAAACCATTTATTGTATCACATACAACTTTTCTTACGAAAACTGGTAAGAAAACTTGTTTTGACATCCATCTGTCAGATTTCATAATCGAAAAATACAGCTAATGCTAACATGATTCCGACGGACTTAAGCATCGTTACGGGTGAGAAATTCTCATCGTAATCAAGTCCTTGAACTTGTGAAAAGACTCTTTCCCACAAGTCGAGCTTCATAGACGGTAACATTACCGCCCACGTCTGTATTCTTCTTAAAGATCCATTTATCTCAATGGCTTGCCGATCATCGGGCAAGTCCACCAAAGTCCATACTTTGTTCTGATACATGGATCCTATCTCGGATTTCATGGCTTCTAACCATTTGTCGGAATACGGGCCCACCATCGCTTCTCCATAGCTCGTAGGTTCATTGTTGTCTAACAACATGATATCTAAGACAGGATTACCGTACCACTCAGGAGTAGTACATATCCTTGTCGACCTATGAGGTTCGATAGCAACTTGATCCAAAGCTTCATGATCACTATCATTAACTTCCACTTCATCAGACATAGGCGCCACAGAAAACATCTTGTTGTGTTGCATCACTCTCTGGTTGAAATAAAGGTTCGACAACCTCATCAAGTTCTATCTTCCTCCCACTCAATTCTTTCAAGAGAAACTCCTTCTCGTGAAAGGACCCATTCTTAGAGACAAACAATTTTCCCTCGGATCTGAGATAGAAGGTATACCCAACTGTAACCTTTGGGTATCCTATGAAGATGTGTTTGTCCGCTTTGGGTTCGAGCTTCTCCGGCTGAAGCCTTAAGCATCGCAGCCCCAAACATTAACAAACGACAACTTTGGTTTCTTGCCAAACCAATGTTCATACGACGTCATCTCAACGGACTTATATGGTGTCCTATCTAAAGTGAATGCAGCTGTCTCTAATGCATAACCTCAAAATAATAGCGGTAGATCGGTAAGAGACATCATAGATCACACCATATCTCATAAGGTTCGATTACGACGTCCAGACACACCATTACGCTGTGGTGTTCTAGGTGGCTTCAACTGCGAAACAATTCCACAATGTCTTAAGTGATTGCCAAACTCATAACTCAGAAAATCCCCTTTGATCAGATCGTAGGAACATGATCTTCTTGTTATGATGATTCTTAACTTCACTCTGAAATCGCTTGAACTTTTCAAATGTTTCAGACTTGTGCTTCATGTAAATATATCTATATCTACCCAAATCGTCAGTGAAGATGAGAAAATAGCGATATCCACCGCACGCTTCAATTCTCATTGGATCACACGCATCAGCATGTATGATTTCCAACAAGTCACTTGCCCGTTTTCATTGTATCTGAAAATGGGGTCTTAGTCATCCTTCCCATGAGGCATGGCTCGCATGTGTCAAGCGATTCAAAATCAAGTGACTCCAAACATCCATCGACATGGAGTTTCTTCATGCATCTTACGCCAATATGACCTAAGCGGCAGTGCCACAAGAAAGTGGTACTATCATTATTAACTCTACATCTTTTGGCGTGAACATGTGTATTACCACGACCGAGATTCAATGAACCATTCACATCGGGTGCATGACCATGAAAGGTATTATTCATGTAAACAGAATAACCAGTATTCTCTAACTTAAATGAATAACCATATTGCAATTAACATAATCTAATCATATTCATGCTCAATGTAGACACCTGATAACATTTATCTAGGTTCAATACTAATCCCGAAGGCAGATGGAGCGTGCGATGGTGACCTCATCAACTTTGGAAACACTTCCAACACACATCATCACCTCGCCCTTAGCAGTCTCCGTTTAGTTCGTAGCTTTTGCTTCAAGTCACCAATAATAGCAACTGAACCGGTATCCAATACTCAGGTGCTACCAGGATTACTAGTGAGGTACACATTAATAACACGTATATACTTTGTTGAAGTTGACAGCCATCTTATCTACCATGCATTTGGGGTAATTCCGCAACCAGTAACCGTTCCCCTTACAATAGAAGCACTTAGACTCGGGTTTGGGTTCAACCTTGGGTTCCTTCACTGGAGTGGCAACTGGTTTGCCATCCATGAAGTTTCCCTTCTAGCCCTTGCCCTTTTTGAAACCAGTGGTCTTGTTAAACCATCAACACTTGATGCTCCTTCTTGATTTCTACCTTTTGCGGTCTTAAGCACCGCGAACAGCTCCGGGATTAACTCCATCCCTTGCATGTCATAGTTCATCACGAAGATCTAGTGGCTTAGTGATAGTGGCTAGAGAACTCTATCAATCACTATCTTATCTGGAAGTTTAACTCCCACTTGATTTAAGTGATTGTAGCACCCAGACATTCTGAGCACATGCTCACTAGCTGAGCTATTCTCCTCCATCTTGTTGGCAAAAGAACTTGTCAGAGGTCTCATACCTCTCAACATGGGCATGAGCCTGAAATCCCAATTTCAGCTCTTGGAACATCTCATATGTCTTATGGCGTTCAAAAACATCATTGGAATCCCGATTCTAAGCCATGAAGTATGGTGCACTAAACTATCAAGTAGTCATCAGGATGTGTCTGTCAGGTGTTCACAACATCCACAGACGACGTTGTAGGGGTTTGCACATCGAGCGGTGCTTCAAAGACATAAGCCTTCTGTGTAGCAGTGAGGACACTCCTCGGACTACGGACCCAGTCCGCATCATTGCTTACAATATGTTTCAACCTGGTCTTTCTCTAGGAACGTATTGAAATAGGGAGCAACAACGTGAGCTATTTATCTACAACATATTTGCAAAGACAATTTAGACTATGTTCATGATAATTAAGTTCATCTAATCAAATTATTTAATGAACTCCCACTCAGATAGACATCCCTCTAGTCATCTAAGTGAAACATGATCCGAATTGACTAGGCCGTGTCCGATCATCACGTGAGACGGACTAGTCATCAACGGTGAACATCTCATGTTGATCGTATCTTCTATACGACTCATGTTCGACCTTTCGGTCTTCCGTGTTTCGAGGCCATGTATGTACATGCTAGGCTCGTCAAGCCAACCTAAATGTTTCGCATGTGTTTCGAGGCCATGTTTGTACATGCTAGGCTCGTCAACACCCGTTGTATTCAGACGTTAGAATCTATCACACCCGATCATCACGTGGTGCTTTGAAACAATGAACCTTCACAACGGTGCACAGTTAGGGGAACACTTTTCTTGAAATTTTAGTGAGGGATCATCTTATTTAAGCTACCGTCGTTCTAAGCAAATAAGATGTAAAACATGATAAAAATCACATGCAATCAAATAGTGACATGATATGGCCAATATCATTTTGCTCCTTATGATCTCCATCTTTGGGGCTCCATGATCATCGTTGTCACCGACATGACACCATGATCTCCATCATCATGTCTTCTTGAAGTTGTCTCGTCATCTATTACTTCTACTACTATGGCTAACACTTTAGCAATAAAGTAAAGTAATTACATGACGTTTATGTTGACACGCAGGTCATAAATAAATTAAGACAACTCCTATGGCTCCTGCCAGTTGTCATACTCATCGACATGTAAGTCGTGATTCCTATTACAAGAACATGATCAATCTCATACATCACATATATCATTCATCACATCCTTTTGGCCATATCACATCACAAGGCATATGCTGCAAACACAAGTTAGACGTCCTCTAATTGTTGTTGCAAGTTTTTACGTGGCTGCTATAGGTTTCTAGCAAGAACGTTTCTTACCTACGCTAAAACCACAACGTGATATGCCAATTTCTATTTACCCTTCATAAGGACCCTTTTCATCGAATCCGATCCGACTAAAGTGGGAGAGACAGACACCCGCTAGCCAACTTATGCAACTAGTGCATGTCAGTCGGTGGAACCAGTCTCACGTAAGAGTACGTGTAAGGTCGGTCCGGGCCGCTTCATCCCACGATGCCACCGAATCAAGATAAGACTAGTAACGGCAAGTAAATTGACAAAATCGAAGCCCACAACAACTTGTGTTCTACTTGCGCATAGAAACTACACATAGACCTAGCTCATGATGCCACTGTTGGGGATCGTAGCAGAAATTTAAAATTTTCTACGCATCACCAAGATCAATCTATGGAGTAATCTAGCAACGAGGGGAAGGAGAGTGCATCTACATACCCTTGTAGATCGCTAAGCGGAAGCGTTACAAGAACGCGGATGAAGGAGTCGTACTCGTAGCGATTCAGATCACGGTTGATTCTGATCTAAGCGCCGAACAACGGCGCCTCCGCGTTCAACACACGTGTAGCCCGGTGACGTCTCCTACGCCTTGATCCAGCAAGACGAGAAGGAGAGGTTGGGGAAGACTCCGTCCAGCGGCAGCACGACAGCGTGGTGGTGGTGGAGGAGCGCGAGACTCCAGCAGATCTTCGCCAAGCACGACGAGAGACGAGGAGGGAGAGGGGTAGGGCTGCGCCAACAGGGAGATCGAATCGTGTGTTGGGTTGCCCCTTTGTCTCCACTATATATAGGGGGAGAGGGAGGGCTGCGCCCCCACCTAGGGTTCCCACCCCAAGGGGTGCGGCAGCCCTAGATCCCATCTAGGGTGGCTGCCACAAGGGGGAGAGGGGGAGGCGCACCTGGGGTGGGCCTTAGGGCCCATCTGCCCTAGGGTTTGCCCCCCTCCCCTCTTGGAGGCGCCCTGGGCCTTGGTGGGAGGCGCCCCAGCCCACCTAGGGGCTTGTCCCTTCCCACTATTGGCCCATGTATGCCTCCGGGGCCCGTGGCCCCTCCCGGTGGACCCCTGGACCCCTCCGGTGGTCCCGATACACTACCGGTGATGCCTGGAACACTTCCGGTGGCCAAAACCATACTTCCTATATATCAACCTTTACCTTCGGAATATTCCAGAACTCCTCGTGACGTCCGGGATCTTAGCGTCATCGAACCTTAAGTGTGTAGACCCTACGAGCTCGGGAGTCATGCAGACATGGCCGAGACAACTCTCCGGTCAATAACCAACAGCGGGATCTGGATACCCATGTTGGCTCCTACATGTGCCAGGATGATCTCATCGGATGAACCACGATGTCAAGGATTCAATCAATCCCGTATACAATTCCCTTTGTCTATTGGTACGATACTTGCCCGAGATTCGATCGTCGGTATCCTGATACCTTGTTCAATCTCGTTACCGGCAAGTCTCTTTACTCGTTCTGTAACACATCATCCTGTGATCAACTCCTTGGTCACATTGTGCACATTATGATGATGTCCTACCGAGTGGGCCCAGAGATACCTCTCCGTTACATGGAGTGACAAATCCCAGTCTCGATTCATGCCAACCCAACAGACACTTTCGAAGATACCCGTAGTGAACCTTTATAGCCACCCTGTTACGTTGTGACGTTTGGCACACCCAAAGCACTCCTACGGTATTCGGGAGTTGCACAATCTCATGGTCTAAGGAAATGATACTTGACATTAGAAAAGCTTTATCATACGAACTACACGATCTTGTGCTAGGCTTAGGATTGGGTCTTGTCCATCACATCATTCTCCTAATGATGTGATCCCGTTATCAACGACATCCAATGTCCATGGTCAGGAAACCGTAACCATCTATTGATCAACGAGCTAGTCAACTAGAGGCTTACTAGGGACATGGTGTTGTCTATGTATCCACACATGTATCTGAGTTTCCTATCAATACAATTCTAGCATGGATAATAAACGATTATCATGAACAATGAAATATAATAATAACTAATTTATTATTGCCTCTAGGGCATATTTCAACAATATGAAAGCTCAAAAATAACTAAGTGGGTGTGCATCCAACTCGCTTGCTCACGAAGACCTAGGGCAATTTGAGGAAGCCCATCATTGGAATATACAAGCCAAGTTCTATAATGAAAGATTCCCACTAGTATATGAAAGTGACATAACGAGAGACTCTCTATTATGAAGATCATGGTGCTACTTTGAAGCACAAGTGTGGTAAAAGGATAGTAACATTGTCCCTTCTCTCTTTTTCTCTCTCTTTTATTTTTTTATTTTTTTATTTGGGCCTTTTCTCTTTTTTTATGGCCTCTTTTTTATTTGGGCTTCTTTGGCCTCTTTTTTTCGTCCGGAGTCTCATCCCGACTTATGGGGGAATCATAGTCTCCATCATTCTTTCCTCACTGGGACAATGCTCTAATAATGATGATCATCACACTTTTATTTTTCTTACAACTCAACAATTACAACTCGATACTTAGAACAAAATATGACTCTATATGAATGCCTCGGCGGTGTACCGGGATATGCAATATGACAATGATGAATGTGTCATGAACGGAACGGTGGAAAGTTGCATGGCAATATATCTCGGAATGGCTATGGAAATGCCATAATAGGTAGGTATGGTGGCTGTTTTGAGGAAGGTATATGGTAGGTGTATGATACCGGCGAAAGGTGCGCGGTATTAGAGAGGCTAGCAAAGGTGGAAGGGTGAGAGTGCGTATAATCCATGGACTCAACATTAGTCATAAAGAACTCATATACTTATTGCAAAAATCTAGAAGTTATCAAAGCAAAGCATTATGCGCATGCTCCTAGGGGGATGGGTTGGTAGGAAAAGACCATCGCTCATCCCCGACCGCCACTCATAAGGAAGACAATCAATAAATAAATCATGCTCCGACTTCATCACATAACGGTTCACCATACGTGCATGCTACGGGAATCACAAACTTTAACACAAGTATTCTTTAAATTCACAACTACTCAACTAGCATGACTCAATCCTTTATATTCAACCACTCAAAACAATTATCACAATCTTGATTCCAGTTAGTATTATCTACTTCAAAGAAATGTTATCTCATCATGCGTAATTAAGAGACTCTAAATTTAGTGAATCCGCATGATGATTCTTCAGAGTTTGTGTGTCTTTTTAATAGTTATACATTAGTTCCTACTCCACTCGCCATATAGATTGAGAGTCATCAATGTAATTGCAGCAGATACAGTGCAGTTGTAGACATACTCAGAGAAATATAGATTCTGTATTGTCACTATGAGAGTTATTCATAGTGCATTGGTTCATTGTATAGGCTCTATACAACAGAAGTGATGTACATTATACGAGATGACTGTGCCGTGACTGAAGACGACAAATACTTAGCTAGTAGTACGCTCATAGCTAATTTAATCATCTTTCGTGTGTGGAAAGTAAAAATATATAGCTCCAATGTTAATCTTACTTCAGATGGGTGCAAGTGGACTTAAGTGCGAGGATGTCCTCTCGGGCATCCATCATAGCTTGATTTTCCGATGGTCCTCTGGATTATGGCTTAAGGTTTGGCGGTCATAGGTTATGACGCAGCTGTTCTAGGCTGCTTCGCCGTATTGCCGCTTGGCTCCATTATATTCCTCGAATAGTATTCACTCCGGTAGAGATTTCTTAGAAAGAGATTGCTCACTATACGGATTCAATATTAGCTGTATAAGTAGTGAGTTCAACTTCGGTTGATTCTTTTGAAATGTGTAAGTTTGTAAAGCTGGAAAAAAACAAAATAGGAGTGTTTTAGCACACTTCACATGAGAGAAGTTAGTAGCATGATAAATAGAAACGTGGTCAGTTTATACGATTCACTATTTATATGATTAGTGAGATTATAAATCCGTACTGATATTCCAACTTCTCTATGATTACTTAAACTATTTTAACTAGCCATAGATTCATCAAAATAAGCAAACAACACACGAAAAAACAGAATCTGTCAAAAACAGAACAGTCTGTAGTAATCTGTATCTAGCGCAAGATCTGGAACCCCAAAAATTCTAAAATAAATTGCTGGACGTGAGGAATGTATATATTAATCATCTGCAAAAAGAATTAACTAAATATCACTCTTCAAATAAAAATGACAGCAGTTCTCGTGAGCGCTAAAGTTTCTGTTTTTTTACAGCAAGTTCAACAAGACTTTCCCCAAGTCTTCCCAACGGTCCTACTTGGCACAAATACTAATTAAACACAAAAAACACAACCAAGAAAGAGGCCAAATAATTTACTTATTACTAATCAGGAGAAAAAAATCAAGGAATAAAAATAAAATTGGGTTGCCTCCCAACAAGCGCTATCGTTTAACGCCCCTAGCTAGGCATAAAAGCGAGGATAGATCTAGGTATTGCCATCTTTCGTAGGCAATCCATAAGTGGCTCTCATGATAGTTTCATATGGCAATTTTAGTTTCTTTCTTGGAAAGTGTTCCATGCCCTTTTTTAATGGAAATTGAAATCTAATATTCCCTTCCTTCATATCAATAATCGCACCAACCGTTCTAAGGAAAGGTCTACCAAGAATAATAGGGCAAGAAGGATTGCAATCTGTATCAAGAACAATTAAGTCTATGGGCACATAATTCCTATTTGCAACAATAAGAACATCATTAATCCTTCCCATAGGTTTCTTAATAGTAGAATCCGCAAGATGCAAGTTTAGAGAGCAATCATCAAAATCACGGAAATCTAGCAAATCACACAAAGTTTTGGGGATAGTGGAGACACTAGCACCCAAATCACACAAAGCATAAAACTCATGATCTTTAATTTTAATTTTAATAGTTGGTTCCCACTCATCATAGATTTTTCTAGGGATAGAAACTTTCAACTCAAGTTTTTCTTCATAAGATTGCATCAAGGCATCAACAATATGTTCGATGAAGGCTTTATTTTGACTATAAGCATGTGGAGAATTTAGCACGGATTGCAACAAGGAAATACAATCAATTAAAGAGCAACTTTCATAATTAAATTCCTTGAAATCCAATATAGTGGGTTTAGTAACATCTAGATTTTTATTTCTTTCAATCCCACTTTCATCAATTTCATCATAAAGATCTAAATACTCCGAATTTTTAGAACGCCTTCTAGGTAAAGGAAGATCATATTCAGTTTCATCAAGATTCATATTGCAAAACAAAGATTTAATAGGAGACACATCAATAACTTTTAGATCTTCATCTTGATTTTCATAGGAATTGGAAGAACACGCTTTAATAAAGGCATCTTTGGAAGCACGCATCCTAGCGGTTCTTTCCTTGCACTCGTCAATGGAAATTCTCATGGCTTTGAGAGACTCATTGATATCATGCTTAGGAGGAATAGATCTAAACTTTAAAGAATCAACCTCAAGAGAAATTCTATCAACGTTCCTAGCCAAATCATCAACTTTAAGCAATTTCTCTTCAAGCAAAGCATTAAAATTCTTTTGTGAAGTCATAAACTCTTTAACACTATTCTCAAATTCAGAGGGCATCTTATTATAATTTCCATAAGAGTTATTGTAGGAATTTCCATAATTATTAGAAGGATTACTAGGATATGGCCTAGGATTAAAATTCCCTCTATAAGCTTTGTTACCAAAATTATTCCTACCAACAAAATTCACATCCGTAGATTCATTGTTATTCTCAATCAAAGTAGACAAAGGCATATCATTAGGATTAGAAGAAGCACTCTTAGTAGCAAATAATTTCATAAGTTCATCCATCTTTCCACTCAACACATTGATTTCTTCTATCGCATGCACTTTTTTATTAGAAGATCTTTCAGTATGCCATTGAGCATAATTAACCATAATATTATCTAGGAATTTAGTAGCATCTCCTAAAGTGATATCCATAAAAGTGCCTCCCGCGGCCGAATCTAAAAGATTTCTAGAAGCAAAATTCAATCCGGCATAAAAATTTTGTATAATCATCCACAAATTCAAACCATGAGTAGGGCAATTACGTATCATTAATTTCATTCTCTCCCAAGCTTGTGCAACATGTTCATGATCAAGTTGCTTAAAATTCATAATATCGTTTCTAAGAGAGATGATCTTAGCGGGAGGGAAATACTTAGAGATAAAAGCATCTTTGCACTTGTTCCAAGAATCAATACTATTCTTAGGCAAAGACGAAAACCAAGCTTTAGCACGATCTCTAAGCGAAAAAGGAAATAGCTTCAATTTAACGACATCATTATCGACATCTTTTTTCTTTTGCATATCACATAAATCAACGAAACTATTCAGATGAGTAGCGGCATCTTCACTAGGAAGGCCGGCGAATTGATCTTTCATAACAAGATTCAACAAAGCAGTATTTATTTTCACAAGATTTAGTATTGGCAAGAGGAGCAATCGGAGTGCTAAGGAAATCATTATTATTGGTATTGGTGAAGTCACACAATTTGGTAGTATCTTGAGCCATCACGACAAACAAGCAATCTAACACACGAGCAAACAAAAAGGCAAGTGGAAAAGAGAGGGATGATAGAGAGAGAGGGCGAATAAAACGGCAAGGGTGAAGTGGGGGAGAGGAAAACGAGAGGCAAATGGCAAATAATGTAATGCAGAGATAGGGATTGTGATGGGTACTTGGTATGTTGACTTTTTGCGTAGACTCCCCAGCAACGGCACCAGAAATCCTTCTTGCTACGTCTTGAGCTTGCGTTGGTTTTCCCCGAAGAGGAAGGGATGATGCAGCAGAGTAGTGTAAGTATTTCCCTCAGTTTTTGAGAACCAAAGTATAAATCCAGTAGGAGGCCACACTCAAGTCCCTCCTACCTGCACAAAACGATAGCTACTCGCAACCAACGCGATTAGGGGTTGTCAATCCCTTCACGGTCACTTACGAGAGTGAGATCTCATAGATATAATATTTTTGGTATTTTGGTACAAAGATGCAAAATAAAAAGTAAAAGCAAAGTAAAAAAGCAAAGCAAGATTAAAGTGATGGAGATTGATATGATGAGAATAGACCCGGGGGCCATAGGTTTCACTAGTGGCTTCTCTCAAGAGCATAAGTATTCTACGGTGGGTGAACAAATTACTGTTGAGAAATTGACAGAATTGAGCATAGTTATGAGAATATCTAGGCATGATCATGTATATAGGCATCACGTCCGTGACAAGTAGACCGAAACGATTTCGCATCTACTACTATAACTCCACTCATCGACCGCTATCCAACATGCATCTAGAGTATTAAGTTAAAAACAGAGTAACGCCTTAAGCAAGATGACATGATGTAGAGAGATAAATTCATGCAATATGAAATAAACCGCACCTTGTTATCCTCGATGGCAACGATGCAATACGTGCCTTGCTTCCCCTTCTGTCACTGGGAAAGGACACCGCAAGATCGAACCCAAAGCTAAGCACTTCTCCCATGGCAAGAACTACCAATCTAGTTGGCCAAACCAAACGGATAATTCGAAGAGACTTGCAAAGATAACCAATCATACATAAAAGAATTCGGAGAAGATTCAAATATTATTCATAGATAGACTTGATCATAAACCCACAATTCATCGGTCTCAACAAACACACCACAAAAAGAAGATTACATCGAATAGATCTCCACAAGAGAGGGGGAGAACTTTGTATTGAGATCCAAAAAGAGAGAAGAAGCCATCTAGCTACTAACTATGGACCCAAAGGTCTGAGGTAAACTACTCACACTTCATCGGAGAGGCTATGATGATGTAGAAGCCCTCCGTGATGACGGCCCTCTCCGGCGGAGCTCCGGAACAGGCCCCAAGATGGGATCTCGTGGATACAAAAAGTTGCGGCGGTGGAATTAGGTTTTTGGCTCCCGTTCTGATCTTTTGGGGGTATGTAGGTATATATAGGAGGAAGGAGTACGTCGGTGGAGCTTCGAGGGGCCCACGAGGCAGGGGGGCGCACCCTAGGGGGGCGCGCCCCCACCCTCGTGACCGCCTCTTTGATGCCTTGGCGTAGGGTCCAAGTCTCCTGGATCACGTTCGGTAAGAAAATCACGTTCCCGAAGATTTCATTCTGTTTGGACTCCGTTTGATATTCCGTTTCTTCGAAACACTAAAATAGGCAAAAAACAGCAATTCTGGGCTGGGCTTCCGGTTAATAGGTTAGTCCCAAAAATAATACAAAAGTGGAACATAAAGCCCAATATAGTCCAAAACAGTAGATAATATAGCATGGAGCAATCAAAAATTATAGATACGTTGGAGACGTATCACGGTTCATCATGTAACAGTCCTAACATAGGGTGACACAGAACTAGCTCCAATTCATCAATGTAATGTAGGCATGTATTCTGAATATAGTCATACGTGCTTATGGAAAAGAACTGGCATGGCATCTTTTGTCCTACCCTCCCGTGGCAGCGGGGTCCTAATGGAAACTAAGGGGTATTAAGGCCTCCTTTTAATAGAGTACCGGACCAAAGCATTAACACATAGTGAATACATGAACTCCTCAAACTACGGTCATCACCGGGAGTGGTCCTGATTATTGTCACTTCAGGGTTGCTGGATCATAACACATAGTAGGTGACTATAGACTTGCAAGATAGGATCAAGAACTCTCATATATTGATGAAAACATAATAGGTTCAGATCTGAAATCATGGCACTCGGGCCCTAGTGACAAGCATAAAGCATAGCAAAGTCATAGCAACATCAATCTCAGAACATAGTGGATACTAGGGATCAAACCCTAACAAAACTAACTCGATTACATGATAAATAGCATCCAACCTATCACCGTCCAGCAAGCCTACGATGGAATTACTCACGCACGGCGGTGAGAATCATGAAATTGGTGATGGATGAAGGTTGATGATGACGATGGCGACGAATTCCCCTCTCTGGAGCCCCGAACGGACTCCAGATCAGCCCTCTCGAGAAGTTTTAGGGCTTGGTGGCAGCTCCGTATCGTAAAACGCGATGAATCCTTATCTCTGATTTTTTTTTCTCCCCGACAGCAAATATATAGAGTTGGAGTTGAGGTCGGAGGAGCTCCAGGGGGCCCACGAGGTAGGGGCACGCCCAGGGGGGCAGGCGCCCCCACCCTCGTGGCTAGGGTGTGGGCCCCCTAGTCTTGATCTTTTTCTAGTATTTTTTAATATTTCCAAAAAGACGCTCCGTGGAGTTTCAGGTCATTCTGAGAACTTTTGTTTCTACACATAAATAACACCATGGCAATCCTGCTGAAAACAGCGTCAGTCCGTGTTAGTTCCATTCGAGTCATGCAAGTTAGAGTCCAAAACAAGGGCAAAAGTGTTTGGAAAAGTAGATACGACGGAGACGTATCAGTAATGACTCTTGGAAATATGCCCTAGAGGCAATAATAAAATGGTTATTATTATATTTCCTTGTTCGTGATAATTGTCTATTGTTCATGCTATAATTGTGTTATCCGGAAATTGTAATACATGTGTGAATACATAGAGCACAACATGTCCCTAGTGAGCCTCTAGTTGACTAGCTCGTTGATCAATAGATGGTTACGGTTTCCTAACCATGGACATTTGATGTCATTAATAACGGGATCACATCATTAGGAGAATGATGTGATGGACAAGACCCAATCCTAAGCATAGCACAAGATAGTGTAGTTCGTCTGCTAAAGCTTTTCTAATATCAAGTATCTTTTCCCTTAAACCATGAGATTGTGCAACTCCTGGATACCGTAGGAGTACTTTGGGTGTGCCAAACGTCACAACGTAACTGGGTGGCTATAAACGTACACTGCGGGTATCCCCAAAAGTATCTGTTGGGTTGGCACGAATCGAGACTGGGATTTGTCACTCCGTATGACGGAGAGGTATCTTTGGGCCCACTCGGTAGGACATCATCATAATGAGCTCAGTGTGATCAAGGAGTTGATCACGGGATGATGTATTACGGAACGAGTAAAGAGATTTGCCATAACGAGATTGAACAAGGTATCGGTATACCGACGATCGAATCTCGGGCAAGTGCTATACCGGTAGACAAAGGGAATCGTATACGGGATTGATTGAATGCTTGACATCGTGGTTCATCCGATGAGATCATCGTGGAGCATGTGGGAGCCAATATGGGTATCCAGATCCCGCTGTTGGCTATTGGTAGGAGAAATGTCTCAGTCATGTCTGCATGCCTCCCGAACCCGTAGGGTCTGCACACTTAAGGTTCGATGATGCTAGGGTTATAGGGAATAGATGTACGTGGTTACCGAATGTTGTTCGGAGTCCCGGATGAAATCCCGGACGTCACGAGGAGTTTCGGAATGGTCCGGAGGTAAAGATTTATATATGGGAAGTCCAGTTTCAGTCACCGGAAAGGTTTCGGGGTTTATCAGTATTGTACTGGGACCACCGAAGGGGTTCCGGGGGTCCATCAGGAGGGTCCACCTACCCCGAACGACCTAATGGGCTGTAGTTGGGTGGGAACCAGCCCCTTAGTGGGCTGGTGCGCCCCCCCCCCCCAAGGGCCCAAGGCGCCTAGGGTTGGAAACCCTAGGGGGCGGGCGCCCCTCCCTAGTTGGAAACCCTAAGGGGGCCGCTGCCCCCCCCCGAGGGGCCGCCGCCCCCCCTCTAGATGGATCTAGGGGGCCGGCCCCCTCTCCCCTTCCCCCTATAAATAGTGGGGGGTGGGAGGGAAACCGTACCCCTTCTCCTGGCGCAGCCCTACCCCTCTCCCTCCTTATCTCTCGCGGTGCTTGGCGAAGCCCTGCTGGAGTGCCACGCTCCTCGACCACCACGACGCTGTCGTGCTGCTACTGGACGGAGTCTTCCCCAACTTCACCCTCTCTCCTTGCTGGATCAAGGCGCGGGAGACGTCACCGGGCTGCATGTGTGTTGAACGCGGAGGCATCGTTGTTTGGTGCTTAGATCAGAATCGGCCGCGATCTGAATCGCTTCGTGTACGACTCAACCGACCACGTTCTTCCAACGCTTCCGCATCATGATCCTCAAAGGTATGAAGATGCACTCCCCTCTCGTTGCTAGTAAACTCCATAGATTGATCTTGGTGATGCGTAAATTTTTTTAATTTCTGCAACGATCCCCAGCAGTGGCATCATGAGCTAGGTCTATGCGTAGTTTCTATGCACGAGTAGAACACAAATTGTTGTGGGCGTCGATTTTGCCAATTTACTTGCCGTTACTAGTCTTATCTTGATTCGGCGACATCGTGGGATTAAGCGGCCCGGACCGACCTTACACGTACGCTTACGTGAGACAGGTTCCACCGACTGACATGCACTAGTTGCATAAGGTGGCTAGCGGGTGTATGTCTCTCCCACTTTAGTCGGATCGGATTCGATGAAAAGGGTCCTTATTAAGGGTAAATATAAATAAGCATATCACGTTGTGGTTTTGGCGTAGGTAAGAAACATTCTTGCTAGAAACCTATAGCAGCCACGTAAAAATTTGCAACAACAATTAGAGGATGTCTAACTTGTTCTTGCAGCATATGCCGTGTGATGTGATATGGCCAAAAGGATGTGATGAATGATATATGTGATGTATGAGATTAATCATGTTCTTGTAATAGGAATCACGACTTACATGTCGATGAGTATGACAACCGGCAGGAGCCATAGGAGTTGTCTTAATTTATTGTATGACCTGCGTGTCAATGAAAACGCCATGTAATTACTTTACTTTATTGCTAACCATTAGCTATAGTAGTAGAAGTAATAGTTGGCGAGACAACTTCATGAAGACACGATGATGGAGATCATGATGATGGAGATCATGGTGTCATGCCGGTGACGATGATGATCATGGCGCCCCGAAGATGGAGATCAAAAGGAGCAAAATGATATTGGCCATATCATGTCACTATTTGATTGCATGTGATGTTTATCATGTTTTTACATCTTATTTGCTTAGAACGACAGTAGCATAAATATGATGATCTCTCATTAAAATATCAAGAATTGTGTTCCCCCTAACTGTGCACCATTGCTAAGGTCCGTTGTTTCGAAGCACCACGTGATGATCGGGTGTGATAGGTTCTAACGTTCGCATACAACGGGTCTAAGCTAGATTTACACACATAATACACTTAGGTTGACTTGACGAGCCTAGCATGTACAGACATGGCCTCAGAACACGGAAGACCGAAAGGTCGAACATGAGTCGTATAGAAGATACGATCAACATGAAGATGTTCACCGATGATGACTAGTCCATCTCACGTGATGATCGGACACGGCCTAGTTGACTCGGATCACGTATCACTTAGATGACTAGAGGGATGTCTATCTGAGTGGGAGTTCATTAAATAATTTTATTAGATGAACTTAATTATCATGAGCATAGTCTAAAACTTTGCAATATGTCTTGTAGATCAAATGGCCCACGCTAATGTTGCCCTCAACTTCAACGCATTCCTAGAGAAAACCAAGTTGAAAGACGATGGTAGCAACTACACAGAATGGGTCCGTAACCTGAGGATTATCTTCATAGCTGCCAAGAAAGCATATGTCCTTGAAGTACCGCTAGGTGATGCACCTGTTTTCCCAGCAACTCAAGACGTTATGAACGCCTGGCAGTCGCGTAGTGATGATTACTCCCTGGTTCAGTGCGGCATGCTTTACAGCTTAGAACCGGGGCTCCAAAAGCGTTTTGAGTAGCACGGAGCATATGAGATGTTCGAAGAGCAGAAAATGGTTTTCCAAGCTCATGCCCAGGTTGAGAGATATGAAGTCTCCGACAAGTTCTATAGTTGTAAGATGGAGGAGAATAGTTCTGTCAGCGAGCACATACTCAAAATGTCTGGGTTACACAACCGCTTATCTCAGCTGGGAGTTAATCTCCCAGATGATGCGGTCATTGACACAATCCTTCAGTCGCTCCCACCTAGCTACAAGAGCTTTGTGATGAACTGCAATATGCAGGGGATGGAAAAGACCATTCCTGAGGTATATTCAATGCTGAAATTAGCGGAGGTGGAGATCAAAAAGGAACATCAAGTGTTGATGGTGAATAAAACCACAAAGTTCAAGAAAGGCAGGGGTAAGAAGAACTTCAAGAAGGATGGCAAGGGAGTTGCCGCGCCCGGTAAGCCAGTTGCCGGGAAGAATCCAAAGCATGGACCCAGGCCTGAGACTGAGTGCTTTTATTGCAAGGGAAACAATCACTGGAAGCGGAACTGCCCCAAGTACTTAGCGGATAAGAAGGCCAGCAATACCAAAGGTATATGTGATATACATGTTATTGATGTGTACCTAACCAGCACTCGTAGTAGCTCCTGGGTATTTGATACCGGTGCGGTTGCTCATATTTGTAACTCAAAACAGGAGCTGTGGAATAAGCGGAGACTGGCGAAGGATGAGGTGACGATGCGCGTCGGGAATGGTTCCAAGGTCGATGTGATCGCCGTCGGCACGCTACCTCTACATTTACCTACAGGATTAGTTCTAAACCTCAATAATTGTTATTTAGTACCAGCTTTAAGCATGAACATTGTATCTGGATCTCGTTTAATGCGACATGGCTACTCATTTAAATGTGAGAATAATGGTTGTTCTATTTATATGAGAGATATGTTTTATGGTCATGCCCCACTGGTCAATGGTTTATTCTTATTGAATCTCAAACGTGATGTTACACATATTCATAGTGTGAATGCCAAAAGATGTAAGGTTGATAATGATAGTCCCACATACTTGTGGCACTGCCGCCTTGGTCACATTGGTGTCAAACGCATGAAGAAACTCCATGCAGATGGACTTTTGGAGTCTCTTGATTATGAATCATTTGACACGTGTGAACCATGCCTCATGGGCAAAATTACCAAGACTCTGTTCTCCGAAACAATGGAGCGAGCAACCAACTTATTGGAAATCATACATACTGATGTGTGCAGTCTAATGAGCGTTGAGGCTCGCGGTGGTTATCGTTATGTTCTCACTCTCACTGATGACTTAAGTAGATATGGGTATGTCTACTTAATGAAACACAAGTCTGAGACCTTCGAAAAGTTTAATGAATTTCAGAGTGAGGTTGAGAATCAACGTGACAGGAAAATCAAGTTCTTACAATCAGATCGTGGGGGAGAATATTTGAGTCACGAATTTGGCACGCACTTAAGGAAATGTGGAATTGTTTCACAACTCATGCCGCCTGGAACACCTCAGCGTAATGGTGTGTCCGAACGTCGAAATTGCACTCTATTGGATATGGTGCGATCCACGATGTCTCTTACCAACCTACCGCTATCATTTTGGGGTTATGCTTTAGAGACTGCCGCATTCACTTTAAATAGGGCTCCGTCGAAATCCGTTGAGACGACATCATATGAATTATGGTTTAGGAAGAAACCTAAGCCGTTGTTTTTGAAAGTTTGGGGATGCGATGCTTATGTCAAGAAACTTCAACCTGAAAAGCTCGAACCCAAATCGGAAAAATGCGTCTTCATAGGATACCCTAAGGAAACTATTGGGTATACCTTCTACCTCAGATCCGAAGGCAAGATCTTTGTTGCCAAGAATGGATCCTTTCTAGAGAAAGAGTTTCTCTCGAAAGAAGTAAGTGGGAGGAAAGTAGAACTTGATGAAGTATTGCCTCTTGAACCGGAGAGTAGCGCAGCTCAAGAAAATGTTTCTGTGGTGCCTGCACCGACTAGAGAGGAAGTTAATGATGATGATCATGAAACTTCAGATCAAGTTGCTACTGAACTTCGTAGGTCCATAAGGACACGTTCCGCACCAGAGTGGTACGACAACCCTGTCCTGGAAATCATGTTGTTAGACAAGGTGAACCTTCGAACTATGAAGAAGCGATGGCGGGCCCGGATTTTGACAAATGGCTTGAAGCCATGAAATCCGAGATAGGATCCATGTATGAAAACGAAGTATGCACTTTGACTGACTTGCCCGATGATCGGTGAGCCATAGAAAATAAATGGATCTTTAAGAAGAAGAAAGACACGGATGGTAATGTAACCATCTATAAGGCTCGGCTTGTTGCTAAGGGTTATCGACAAGTTCAAGGGGTTGACTATGATGAGACCTTCTCACTCGTAGCGAAGCTGAAGTCTGTCTGAATCATGTTAGCAATTGTCGCATTCTATGATTATGAGATATGGCAAATGGCCGTCAAAACGGCATTCCTTAATGGTTTCCTTAAGGAAGAATTGTATATGATGCAGCCAGAAGGTTTTGTCGATCCTAAGAATGCTGACAAGGTATGCAAGCTCCAATGCTCGGTCTATGGGCTGGTGCAAGCATCTCGGAGTTGGAACATTCGTTTTGATGAGATGATCAAAGCGTTTGGGTTTACGCAGATTTATGGAGAAGTCTGTGTTTACAAGAAAGTGAGTGGGAGCTCTGTAGCATTTCTCATATTATATGTGGATGACATACTATTGATGGGAAATGATATAAAACTCTTGGAAAGCATAAAGGCCTACTTGAATAAGTGTTTTTCAATGAAGGACCTTGGAGAAGCTGCTTACATATTAGGTGTAGCGACCAGACCTCAAACAGTCTGATCTCTGTGCTCCGGTGTCATCCCTAGATCAGTAATGCTGACACCACACAGTACTCGGAGGATTTATAGCAGAGTAGCAATCACACACTTATTACATCGAGTGTCTCAAAAGAGAACTTATTACAATAAATATGGCTTAAGGCCATCTAATAACGATAACAGCGGAAGGCTTGGAAGATAAGTGAGTCCATCAACTCCAACGGCATCACTGAGTATAGAACCACGACCTAAAACTCCTCAATCGTCATCTGAAAAGTCTGCAACATTAACGTTGCAGCCCGAAAACGGGTCAGCACATGGAATATGCTGGCAAGGTAACACATAGAGAGTAATGGAATGCAACAGCTATACTATATGCATATGTGGCTGGTGGAAAGCTCTATGGTTACAGTTTTTTCGTAAAGCCAATTTTTCCCTACTTCAAAGGAATAAAATTAATTACTATCATGGTGGTTGTTAAACATTGAGAATGGTTGACAGCATTCTCAATCCCAATTAAGTAACATCATTAAAACCCCACAAAATTAATTTAGAGTAACATGTTGAGATTCACATGATAATCCAGGTACTAGATACTCAAGATGTCCATAACCGGGGACACGGCTAACCATGATTAGTTTGTTACACTCTGCAGAGGTTTGCGCACTTTTCCCCACAAGACTCGATCACCTCCGTTTGGTTTCTCGCACTACAGGGTGTTTGAGAAGACGGATGACTGAGACACAGTCTTTCAGAAGCGCTAGCACCTTACGACGGATAGACCGGTACACCTACTTTCCCCTACATCTGCTAGTCTACCCTGTAAGAGTTCGCACAACTTAGTCAACTATGCCAGAGCCCATAATGGCTTGTGGCTGCACACGGAAGTTTCTAGTATGAATAATCTCATGATCCCTTTGGGCCTGGGTGGCGGTCCAAATAAAAACAGGCAAGTCCTGGAAACCCCAGGTGCCTCAATCCACCCAGATGTGTGTTAGGTTGCCACCTTAGATAAACCCTTAATTATCAATCTCTCATCTGTCATGGATATCACTCACCCAATCCACGTCTACTAGCATAGCATGGCATAATGAGCAAACGTAGAAGTAACTCCCAAAGGTTTGATAATAAACAGGTAATAGGTACTACCTCATCTACTTCCCATCCCACAATTTAATTAGATCCTAATCATGCAGTGTGTGAGGATTGATCTAATGCAATAAAACTGGGTTGTAGAAAAGGTATGATCAAAGTTTTACTTGCCTTGCTGATGATCCGCGTAACCTAGAGATTCGAAGTAACAGGCGGCGCACTCCGGGTATTCTATCGCAGACAAACAACAAGCATACAATAAGTACTCATCTAATGCAAGGTAAAACTCAAATAGAAGATCTAACCAGAAAGTTCAACTTAAGAACCCTGGTTTGCAAAAAGAATCAAATCAAACGAAGCAAAAGAAATCAAACGGCGAAAGAAAACAACTTCGTTCTAGTAATCTGGATCTAGGGAAAATTTTACAGTAGCAAAAACATGTTTAAGTTGATTACTCGGAAAGAGGGTTTCGAGACGAAACTCCAGGCGCTTGAATCGCCTGATTCCGATAAACGAGCGAAAAGTTATACTAAAACGAAAATCGGATCAGAAATCGCGATCAGAAAATAACCGCGAAAAATCCGACGAAAAAGAAAAACGACGAACAGAAATTTATTTTTTTAAACAGCACGGAAAACAAGGCGGCGGGGAACCTCGGGCAGCGCGCAACTCCGGCGGCGGCGGCGGCGGGCGGCGGCGGCGGCTGGGGCGGGGCTAGGGTTAGGCGGCGGCGGCTGGGCTCTCTCTCGGCTCGGGCCTCGGGCGCCTTATAAAGGCCCCGGCCAGGGAGTCCTGGCCGAGTATGGCCCGTAGTCGGTTCTGGGTTTTTTTTTAAAAAAAATAATTCCGCTCGGAAGAAAATAAAAAGAAATACTAAACGGACTCCAAAAATCACGAAATAAATTTTGCCGGGTTTCTAAAATCAAGCCCGATAAGGTGAACATTTATCTGGGCCCAAACTACAACTTTGAAAAACGTGCATTTTTCCTAAATTCAATTAAAAAATACCGAAAAACTCCGAAATAAAACTTATTTGATTTTTTATTAAATCCTCAATATTTCTATATTTTGGGAAAGTCATTTTATTCCCTCTCTCATATTTTTGTAATAGAAATTATTGATGATAAAATAAATAAAATCAAATGATCCTGTTTACATAATTTGAGAAAACTCAAATATGTAAATAACGAAATCCCCAACTCTCTCCGTGGGTCCTTGAGTTGCTTAGGATTTTTCTAGGATCAAAACCAAAAGCAAAATAAAATATGATATGCATGATGATCTAATGTATAACATTCCAAATTGAAAATTTGGGATGTTACAAACCTACCCCACTTAAGATGAATCTCGCCCTCGAGATTCGGGTTGGCTAGAAAATAGGTGAGGGTGGTCTTTGAGCAAATCTTCCTCTCGCTCCCAGGTGGCTTCATTCTCCGTATGGTGGCTCCACTGAACTTTGGAAAACTTGATAACCTTGCTGCGAGTAACTCGACTGGCAAACTCGAGGATCTTGACTGGTTTCTCCTCATAGGTCAAATTGTTATCCAACTGAATTGCCTCTCATGGCACTGTGTCTCTCAAGGGTATGTCAGCCATCTCCGCGTGACACTTCTTCAACTGAGAAACGTGGAACACATCATGCACTCCTGCCAATCCTTCTGGCAATTCCAACTTGTAGGCCACTTCTCCCATACGCTCCAAAACTCGATATGGTCCTACAAATCGTGGCGCTAACTTCCCCTTAACTCCAAAGCGCTTAATCCCTCGAAGTGGGGATACTCGAAGATAAACTCTGTCTCCAACTTCGTAAACTGTCTCCTTGCGTTTAGAATCTGCGTAGCTCTTCTGCCTGGACTGGGCTACCTTGAGCCTATCGCGAATCAACTTCACCTTCTGTTCAGACTCTTTAATCAGATCTGGTCCAAAAAACTGACGGTCTCCAACTTCGTCCCATGACAACGGTGTCCTGCACCTCCTTCCGTACAAAACTTTGAAAGGTGCCATCTTCAAACTGGTCTGATAGCTATTATTGTAAGAGAACTCTGCATATGGCAAATTATTGTCCCAACTAGATCCATAATCTAGCGCACAAGCTCTCAGCATATCCTCCAAAATCTGATTGACTCTCTCGGTCTGTCCATCTGTCTGCGGGTGAAAAGCTGTACTAAATTCTAGCCTAGTACCCAAAGTCTCATGCAACTGCTTCCAGAACTTTGAGGTAAAGTGGGTTCCTCTATCTGATACGATGCTCCTCGGAACTCCATGCAAACATACGATCCTGGTCATGTATATCTTTGCCAACTTAGCACTGGTGTAAGTGGTCTTTACTGGGATGAAATGAGCTACCTTCATCAATCGATCAACTACAACCCAAATTGAGTCATAGCCTGAACGAGTCCTTGGTAATCCCGTGATAAAATCCATGCCTAGCTTATCCCACTTCCATTCGGGTATCGGCAATGGTTGCAACAATCCTGTTGGCTTCTGATGCTCTGCCTTTACTCTCTGACATACGTCACAAACTGCTACATACTCCGCAATATCCTTTTTCATTCCGGTCCACCAGAAAATATCCTTCAAATCCAAATACATCTTGGTATTTCCTGGGTGAACCGAATATGGTGAATCATGTGCCTCTTGCAAAATCAACTTTCTGATTTCCGGGTCATTGGGTATATAAACACGGTCTTCAAACCATAGGGTGTCGTGCTCATCCTCATGAAATCCTTTAGCTTTTCCTTCTTTAATCTTCTCCTTTATGGAAGCAATCTCCTTGTCAGATTTCTGAGCTTTTCTGATTCTGTCCATCAATGTTGACTGAATCTCCAATACTGCTACATAGCCTCTCGGAACTATTTCCAAACATAGTTCACGAAAATTTTCTGCTAACTCCTTGGGTATTTCTCCCGTCATTAACGTATTGACATGGCTCTTGCGGCTTAATGCATCAGCTACTACATTAGCTTTTCCGGGATGGTAATGCAATCTCATATCATAATCCTTGATGAGCTCCAACCATCTCCTTTGTCTGAGGTTCAACTCCTTCTGCGTGAAAATGTACTTTAAACTCTTATGATCCGTGTACACCTCACAATGATTTCCAATGAGGAAATGTCTCCATGTCTTCAATGCATGCACTATGGCTGCTAACTCCAAATCATGCGTGGCATAATTCAATTCGTGGGGCTTCAGTTGTCGTGAAGCATACGAAACAACTCTTCCTTCCTGCATAAGCACTGCTCCAAGTCCTCGACGTGAAGCGTCGCAATACACCTCATAATCCTTGGTTTGATCTGGCAAAATCAACACTGGTGAGGTAACCAAGCGTTTCTTCAACTCCTGGAAACTAGCCTCACACTCCTCAGTCCATTTGAACTTGGTATCCTTCTTCAGCAACTCCGTCATAGGTTTCGCGATCTTTGAGAAATTCTCAATAAATCTCCGGTAGTATCCTGCGAGTCCAAGAAAACTCCGGATCTCTCCAACGGTAGTTGGGGCTTCCCACTTGGTCACGGTTTCAACTTTAGCGGGATCTACTGCTATACCTTCTCCAGATATAACGTGTCCGAGGAATCCTACTTCCTTCAACCAAAATTCACATTTGCTAAACTTGGCGTATAATTGGTGTTCTCTGAGCTTTCCAAGTACCAAACGCAAATGCTCCTTATGCTCCTCTTCATTCTTCGAATATACCAGGATATCATCAATGAACACTACGACGAACTTATCCAAAAACTCCATAAACACTTTGTTCATCATGTTCATAAAATAGGCAGGCGCGTTAGTCAGTCCAAATGACATAACGGTATACTCATACAGTCCATATCTGGTGGTAAAAGCTGTCTTAGGTATATCCTGTTCTCGAATCTTCAACTGATGGTATCCTGATCGCAAATCGATCTTGGAAAACACTTTAGCTCCTTGCAATCGATCAAACAGATCATTGATCATTGGTAGCGGGTACTTGTTCTTGATTGTTACTTCGTTCAATCCTCGATAGTCAACAACCATCCTTAACGATCCATCCTTCTTCTCCACTAGAAGTATTGGTGATCCCCAAGGCGAAGAACTTGGGCGAATATATCCCTTATCCAGTAACTCCTTAATCTGCTTCTTAATTTCCACCAAATCTTTTGCTGGCATCCTATATGGTCTCTTCGATATTGGCCCAGTGCCTGGAAAAAGCTCAATCAAAAACTCAATGTCTCTATCCGGTGGCATGCCTGGCAACTCTTCGGGAAATACATCAGGAAAATCCTTTACCACTGGTACTTCCTCCTGCACAACTCCTGATAAGGAATTTACTTGTGTCCTGTTTGGCGCATGTCGGGATGCATACTTGATCCGTCTTCCTTCTGGCGTTGTGAGCAAAATTGTCTTACTGGCGCAATCGATGTTTCCTCCATACATCGACAGCCAATCCATACCAAGAATCACATCCAGACCTTGGGATTCCAAAATAATTAAATCCGTTGGGAAAACATGCCTTCCTATACTTAATGGCACTTGAAAACATCCTTGACTGGCCATGTACTCCGCTCCTGGTGAGCTTACTAGCATAGGTGTTTTAAGAATCCTAGTGGGCAGGCTATACTTTTCCACAAATCTCCTTGCAATGTATGAATGCGATGCACCAGTATCAAAAAGAACGAGTGCAGTAAATGACTTAACCAAAAACTTACCTATTACTACATCGGGCTGAGCTTCAACCTCCTCCACATTAACGTGGTTCACCTGTCCCCTGTTGAAAGGGTTCGGCTTCTTTCCAGAGCTTCCATTGCCGTTTTGTCCTTCAGGACAGTCATTTGCATAATGTCCTGGCTTCGAACACTTATAGCAAGTGACGTGGCTCAAGTCCTGCTTGGCTGGGGTTGATGGGGTGCTGCGGTTCTGGCCATTGCTTCCTCCATTCCCATTACCATTCTTGATGCCATTGTGATTGTGTGAGCTACCTACTGCATGGGTATGCTGAAATTGTCCTCCCGGTCTAGGGGTAAAACGAGGCTTCTGCTGAGCTCCTGAATTATACTTTCCTTGTCCATACTTCCTCTTGCGGTTCTCAATTTGCTGTTGCTTCCCTTCAATCATAAGAGCACGATCTACCAACTCCTGGTAGTTGTTGAAGGTGGCTACCATCAACTGCATACTCAACTCATCATTCAGTCCTTCCTGGAATTTCTCCTGCTTAGCTGCATCTGTAGCAACGTCATCTGGGGCATAACGTGCTAGCTTACTAAACTCCTCCACATACTGGCCAACTGCCCGTCCTCCTTGGCGCAAGTTACGAAACTCACGCTTCTTCATGGCCATTGCTCCTGCTGAAACATGGGCAGTACGAAAAGCCTGCTGAAACTGGTCCCATGTGACAGTGTCGACTGGGAAGGTGGCTGTGAAATTCTCCCACCAAGATGCTGTGGGTCCTTCTAACTGATGTGCGGCAAACTTCACCTTCTCCGCATCTGCGCATCCTGCTGTGGTCAACTCCCTAGCTATCTTGCGGAGCCGGTCATCTGCTACCATCGGCTCGGTGCTACTGGAAAACACTGGCGGATTCAGCCTAAGAAAACGGGCTAAGTGGTTAACAGGTGGTGGTGGTGGTGGGTTGTTGTTGTTGTTCCCTTGATTCTGATTCTGAACTAGCAACTGCATCAAGGTGTTCTGCTGCTAGATCAACTGGGTGAGCTCCGGCGGAAAGGCAAATCCGGGGTCACGTCTCGGAGGCATGTCTGAGGGAAGGGGTTGAGAAAGACTGGAGAAGTATAATACGCCAGGAGTATGCTGGAGCTGACTACACTGAACTCAGTTGAGCCACTACGGGCATTATGTCGGAGCAATCAGCACAGTAAAGGTCATATCGAGAGTTCAGCTACCAAGTTATGCCGTGGGGCACCCCGTGTGAATGGACGGTCCTCTGGGCGAGCACGAGAGCTAGCGGCGAGACCAGGTACGTTGAGTGGTAGTTCATCAATCAACACAAAGGCATACTCGGCGCCAGCACTCAGGTGTTTCAGATATGCGAGCACGAGTGCTCGACCAACGGCATGCGAGATGGCCAGCAGGACACAGTACATGGTGTGGACGCTGATCTACTTACCTTGCGGATTGGCCCAGAGGAGCGGGGTTCGCAGCAGCTACGCTAACTGCAGAAATATTGAACAAAGCGCGAAAGCATGGAGGTTACGGTTAGTACGGGACTCCAGCACTATGCACTGAACAGTACGGGTAGCATGCTCCTGGGTGGGTGATTACCAGATCACATCACAGCTCATATCATCCTTACTACCAATGACGGGTCTCCTCGCATTTGGGCTCGCTTCACATTCGATGGCATAGAACCTAGGTCCCGACTATACGTCCCTTGTCTTCTCTTGACGTTGCTTCTACTCCTGGTGACTGATTCTCACGGCGGCCTGCTAGCATCTGAAATGAATTCATGTCACAATCTTCTTATCAGATTCATCATTCTTCCCACCAACTCACTGCTAACAATTATTTCGTATCCATCATACAACTTGTACATGAAGCGTGTTTAGAATCGCCTTGTTCTTCGATACTATTCATTCTGCGGCACAGCATACAACCTTACAATCTTCGCAGAGACATCTCACCGTACGATCATGGTTGAACCCAGTTCACGAGTTGGGACTTAGCATCATGACTCCTCACATTAAAACACGTGTCGTTGAATGTGGCTCGAGGTGTTTCATAACTCTGTTGAAGGAGAGAAGTGCAGAATATGAGGTGCAGATGTTGGCATGCCATCTTTCCTAGTGAGGTGGCTGCTCTGACGCGGACGGCATCTCGCGTGCGCCTCGCATCACGACCGCATGTGCGTTCATCTCGCGGTACGCACACACACGCAGCAAATAGGTCATGGGGTAGATTAGTGGTCATATGTGCGCCCGACCCGTCTCGTTGTGCAAAATGGAGTACTGCTGAGTACTAACTTCGCAGGACCGCGAGTCTGCCGACGCGTTTGCTGAAGTAAGAGAAGGCCCCACGACTATGTGCGGACCAGCGGCAAGAGGGCGACTAGCAGCGGCGAGACCGTGTCCAGATGGAGCACCGAGAGCGGCAACGGTTATACTGGTGATGTGTATTTCGAAGCATTGTAGCATGGTTCCGGCTAGCAGTATAAGAGCCATACGAGACCACCGACGGCCTTGAGCATGGGAGCAGGCGCGCGCCAAATGTTCGATGGAATGCCCGGGTAGTAAGGAGGAAGAAGAGCAACATATGAGAGAAAAATAGCGCCATGTGGATGAAGACAGGTCAAAAACACGCTGAGCCAGCACCTATACCGGGACAGTAGAAAACAAGGGACGAAACTTGTCCGGTTTTAAGAGTTGGGGGTGCAAGTTGTCTGGTTTTATAGTTGAGGGACCAAGTCTAGACTTCACCAAAAGTTGATGGACAAAAAATATACTTTTCTCTTTTAGTTATTGCACATCTAAATAAAAGCAATTGCACATCTAAATTAGTGAATCAAACATAAAAAAAATATTTACACGAATCTCAATGTAAGATCAATAATATATAACTTAGATGTACAATACTAATGGCACATCTAAATGTGCTTTAGCAAAACTGTTTTTATTCATATATACATCACGTTCGGCTATTGTTGGAGACGGTGTTTATCGTAAGATGAGAGTGGAGCTGATTGTTGCCTGTTGTTGTGTCCTTAAATGTTTGGGTCCCTAAATGTTTTGGCCTTAAGTGTCATCCAAGTAGTGGTTTTTTTTTGAGTGGTATCCAAGTAGTGGTAGTGTGAGCGCTTGGGAGATCACATTCCATGATGAAACCATGGAATTGCTCCTATGCCACGTACGTGGGCCAGCCCATGAAGCTCTTGCTCGGGTTGGATCATAGCTCCACTCGCTCACTTTGCTTTCTTTTTCTTCTGGCTCAGAAAAATTGGGTGTCATTTTTTATTTGAAAAGGTTAAATCAAATGATGTACTTAGATTTAAAAATATTTATAAAATGTTGAGAATTAAAGAAACCATTTTTTTATAAAATCATGAATTTTTAAAAAAATTCATTTTCATACATTTGTTGCAAATTTAAAAATGTTCACACACTTTATAAAATTTTATGAACTTAAAATTATTCGTAAATGTAGAAAATATTCATGGATTTGGAAAAATATGAATGGATTTTAAAAAATGGCCATGATTTTTAAAATGCTCATTAATTAGGTGTGGAAAATAATGAATGAAAATAAAAATAAAAAATAAAAAAACATAAACAAAATTGAAAAGGAAAATAAAAATAAAAAACATTGGAGCCAGTAGATAAATACACAAAAAAGATAGAAGACGTAAAAGAAATAATATCTTCTTCTAAAACCTTATGAGAACAAAGAAAACCAGCCAGCGCATTATGACTATATATACACTTAGAACACTGCGACCCCCACAACTCTAACGCACCTCAAGGCTCCACACCATCCCTTAAAACAGACACATTGTTTTTAAAAGTCCGCTTTGACACTATCTAGTCTCGTATATTCCTTATCATCGCCGTTGCAAAGGTATGTACTTTCCTTCTGATTTGAGGATACTGTTCCATCTTGGCATCGGCAACTGTCCTAAGGAGTACAAAAAAAGGAGATAAGAAGGATACGCACCATATCAGAGAGAAGTGACCATAAATATAGATCCATAGCTCTATTAGGACAATAAGGTCTCGTGATGGTCCATAACAAGGTTATAAGTCGTCGATGCATATACATCAATATTTCATCTGAGATTAGACAATGATGTTTGCCAGAACCTCACAAGTTTATGAATCTCCATCGATTCAAAACCAACGCACTACTACCAAGAGTCCGTTAGATCCAGCTACTGTCCTGTTGTCCTGCTCACCGACGACGCCTGACTGCCGACATCTAATCAGACTAGAACACTTGTAACCAAATAACTATGACACGGGCATGCCTTTCCAAGAGTGGATAAAGCAAATATCAAGAGACATATACAGTCGAGACAATCACTTCAAAAAACTTTATTAATGGCTATTCAATAAAACATCAAGTAACAATAAGTTTGAGCTTGAATCAACTAAGGTGCGAATTAGACCAACATATTAGAGCAATACAGAAGAGTAAACATAACTAACACGGACATTCGAAGGAACGCAAGGAGAACTGCCAGAGCTGCCATGGACATGTCCATTCGGCGAAGGAATCACGTGACACATCGAAGCACTCGTACAAAACGATAAGACAGATCAGTCTGTAACAAACAGGCTTCAACAATTAATGTTGCACCTCACTGAATCACGCTCGGAAATCATAGGTGATCAGCGCAGCGTTGGAAGTGCCTCTGGTGCATATTGCTCATGGTTAAAACAACATAAAAAGAATGCATTAATTTCGCCATAAGACGCAACGCAGTACGAAGCCCCTCTATATGCTATGCTTTACAAGCATCTTGCAATGATACTCGATACGACAAGGAACTTAGTTAACATCTGGGGCCGAGTACAACCATATATCTAACTACCTCTTCTCCATTCAATTCCAAAGGAAAGAAGATTAATACATCCATAACTGGGTGGTTTTGCTTATTCACAATCAGAGTGTAGAACGAAATGGAGTAAGACGATAGCACCTAAAAACACAATTCATGGTTAAACTTATTCAGACTAAACACTACCTCGCTCGACAACAGAATGGTGATTCTCTTATCGAAGAGAAAGTTGTTGAGATGTCACGAGGAGCGAAAAAATGTACCTAGCTGCGGAAGTGTACATTCTTGTATGGACCTGTGGCATAAGATCTAACAACGAGATGAGTATCACATCGCGAGATGCAGTGGGGGTTGTGGACGTCCGAACAATGCATGAGTAACGCGCACGGACCTAAAGCGTATTTAGATACGAGCGGCTATATTCTTAGAGACGCACGCTGCACGTGCGATGGGGATGTGAATGCGGCACTTTTTCACAAGGCGAGCAGAGAGAGTGATCGGAGACAAGTGGTCAATCTGGGCGGGTTTGTGAAGTGCTATGACACGGACTCGTAGACAAGTCTAGAGGTTTGGCACGTTTTCCCCACAAGACTCGATCGCCTCCGGTTTCTCGCACTACATGGTGTTTGAGAAACGGATGACCCGAGACAGACATAGTCTTTCAGAAGCGCTAGCACCTTACGATCGGGTAGACCGGTACACCTACATCCCCTACATCTGCTAGTCTACCACTGTAAGAGTTCGCACAACTTAATCAACTATGCCAGAGCCCATAATGGCTTGTGGCTGCACACGGAAGTTTCTAGTATGAATAATCTCATGATCCCTTTGGCCTGGGTGGCGGTCCAAATAGAAAACAGGCAAGTCCTGGAAACCCCAAGTGCCTCAATCCACCCAGATGTGTGTTAGGTTGCCACCTTAGATAAACCCTTAATTATCAATCTCACATCTGTCATGGATATCACTCACCCAATCCACGTCTACTAGCATAGCATGGCATAATGAGCAAACGTAGAAGTAACTCCCAAAGGTTTGATAATAAACAGGTAATAGGTACTACCTCATCTACTTCCCATCCCACAATTTAATTAGATCCTAATCATGCAATGAGTGAGGATTGATCTAATGCAATAAAACTGGGTTGTAGAAAAGGTATGATCAAAGTGTTACTTGCCTTGCTGATGATCCGCGTAACCTAGAGATTCGAAGTAACAGGCGGCGCACTCCGGGTAATCTATCGCAGACAAACAACAAGTATACAATAAGTACTCATCTAATGCACAGGTAAAACTCAAATAGGAAGATCTAACAGAAGTCAACTTAAGAACCCTGGTTGGCAAAAAGAATCAAATCGAACGAAGCAAAAGAAATCAAACGGCGAAAGAAAACAACTTCGTTCTAGTAATCTGGATCTAGGGAAAATTTTACAGTAGCAAAAACATGTTTAAGTTGATTATTCGGAAAGAGGGTTCCGAGACGAAACTCCAGGCGCTTGAATCGCCTGATTCCGATAAACGAGCGAAAAGTTATACTAAAACGAAAATCGGATCAGAAATCGCGATCAGAAAATAACCGGAAAAAATCCGACAAAAAAGAAAAACGACGAACAGATTTTTTTTTTAAAAACAACACGGAAAACGAGGCGGCGGCGAACCTCGGGCGGCGCGCAACTCCGGCGGCGGCGGCGGCGGCTGGGGCGGGGCTAGGGTTAGGCGGCGGCGGCTGGGCTCTCTCTCGGCTCGGGCCTCGGGCGCCTTATAAAGGCCCCGGCCAGGGAGTCCTGGCCGAGTACGGCCCGTAGTCGGTTCCGGGTTTTTTTTAAATAATTCCGCTCGGAAGAAAAATAAAAAGAAATACTAAACGGACTCCAAAAATCACGAAATAAATTTTGCCGGGTTTCTAAAATCAAGCCCGATAAAGTGAACATTTATCTGGGCCCAAACTACAACTTTGAAAAACGCGCATTTTTCCTAAATTCAAATAAAAATACCGAAATAAAACTTATTTGATTTTTTTATTAAATCCTCAATATTTCTATATTTTGGGAAAGTCATTTTATTCCCTCTCTCAATATTTTTGTAATAGAAATTATTGATGATAAAATAAATAAAATCAAATGATCCTGTTTACATAATTTGAGAAAACTCAAATATGTAAATAACGAAATCCCCAACTCTCTCCGTGGGTCCTTGAGTTGCTTAGGATTTTCTAGGATCAAAACCAAAAGCAAAATAAAATATGATATGCATGATGACCTAATGTATAACATTCCAAATTGAAAATTTGGGATGTTACACTAGGCATCAAGATCTATAGAGATAGATCGAGACGCCTCATTGGTCTTTCACAAAGCACGTACCTTGACAAGATATTGAAGAAGTTCAATATGGATCAGTCCAAGAAGGGATTCTTGCCTGTATTGCAAGGTGTGAGATTGAGCATGGCTCAATGCCCGACCATGGCAGAAGATAGAGAAAAGATGAGTGTCATCCCCTATGCCTCGGCCATAGGGTTTATTATGTATGCCATGCTGTGTACCAGACCTGATGTAAACCTTGGCGTAAGTTTGGTAGGAAGGTACCAAAGTAATCCCGGCATGGAACACTGGACAGCGGTCAACAATATCCTGAAGTACCTGAAAAGGACTAAGGATATGTTTCTCGTTTATGGAGGTGACGAAGAGCTCGTCGTAAAGGGTTACGTCGATGCTAGTTTCGACACAGATCTGGATGACTCCAAGTCACAAACCGGATACGTGTATATTTTGAATGGTGGGGCAGTCAGCTGGTGCAGTTGCAAGCAAAGTGTCGTGGCGGGATCTACATGTGAAGCGGAGTACATGGCAGCCTCGAGGCAGCACATGAAGCAATCTAGATGAAGGAGTTCATTACCGACCTAGGAGTTATTCCCAATGCGTCGGGCCCGATGACTCTCTTCTGTGACAACACTGGAGCTATTGCCCTTGCCAAGGAGCCCAGGTTCCACAAGAAGACCATGCATATCAAGCATCGCATCAACTCCATTCATGAAAATGTTCAATATGGAGACATAGAGATTTGTAAAGTGCATACGGACCTGAATGTCGCAGATCCATTGACTAAACCTCTTCCACGTGCAAAACATGATCAACACCAAAACTCTATGGGTGTTTGATTCATCACAATGTAACTAGGTTATTGAGTCTAGTGCAAGTGGGAGACTATTGGAAATATGCCCTAGAGGCAATAATAAAATGGTTATTATTATATTTCCTTGTTCATGATAATTGTCTATTGTTCATGCTATAATTGTGTTATCCGGAAATCTTAATACATGTGTGAATACATAGACCACAACATGTCCCTAGTGAGCCTCTAGTTGACTGGCTCGTTGATCAATAGATGGTTACGATTTCCTAACCATGGACATTGGATTTCATTGATAATGGGATCACATAATTAGGAGAATGTGTGATGGACAAGACCCAATCCTAAGCATAGCACAAGATCATGTAGTTTGTCTGCTAAAGCTTTTCTAATGTCAAGTATCTTTTTCCTTAGACCATGAGATTGTGCAATTCCCAGATACCGTAGGAGTACTTTGGGTGTGCCAAACGTCACAACATAACTGGGTGGCTATAAAGGTACACCGTGGGTATCCCCGAAAGTATCTGTTGGGTTGGCACGAATCGAGACTGGGATTTGTCACTCGGTATGACGGAGAGGTATCTCTGGGCCCACTCGTAGGACATCATCATAATGAGCTCATGTGATCAAGGAGTTGATCATGGGATGATGTGTTATGGAACAAGTAAAGAGATTTGCCGTAACGAGATTGAACAAGGTATCGGTATACCGACGATCGAATCTCGGGCAAGTGCTATACTGGTAGACAAAGGGAATCGTATACAGGATTGATTGAATCCTTGACATCATTGTTCATCCGATGAGATCATCGTGGAGCATGTGGGAGCCAACATGGGTATCCAGATCCCGCTATTGGCTATTGGCCGGGGAGATGTCTCAGTCATGTCTGCATGCCTCCCGAACCCGTAGGGTCTGCACACTTAAGGTTCGATGACGCTAGGGTTATAGGGAATAGATGTACGTGGTTACCGAATGTTGTTTGGAGTCTCTAATGAGATCCCGGACGTCACGAGGAGTTCCAGAATGGTCCGGAGGTAAAGATTTATATATGGGAAGTCCAGTTTCAGTCACCGGAAAGGTTTCGGGGTTTATCGGTATTGTACCGGGACCACCGAAGGGGTTCCGGGGGTCCACCTGACCCGAAGGACCTAATGGGCTGTAGTTGGGTGGGAACCATCCCCTTAGTGGGATGGTGCGCCCCCCAAGGGCCCAAGGCGCCTAGGGTTGGAAACCCTAGGGGGCCGTCGTGGTTCTAAGTCTGACAGTAGAATAGGGGGGTAGGGATGTAGAGGCAAGATCCTAGCTATGGAGGAGTTGTACACGCGAGGTTTACGACTTCGGGCCCTTCTCGGAGGAAGTAACAGCCCTACGTCTCGGAGCCCGGAGGCGGTCTACTGGATTATATGTGTGTGAGTTACAGGGGGTGCAAACCCTTGTGCCTATGGAGGGGGTGGCTTATATAGAGTGCGCAAGGACCCCAGCCAGCCCACGTCACAGAGTGTTTAAGGTACATTGAAGAGAGAACATTACTAGTAACGCCCGCACTAAAGTGCTATAAATGACAATTAAGCCTAGAAGTAAATGCTCGATCGTTGCTCATGCAGAGTGGCTTTAGCTCTTCTGTCCGTCGAGTGACTTCTGCGATGGTCGAGTGACATTGATTCTTCTGAGTGTAATGTCTCTGGTCGAGTGGATAATGGTACCCTTCGAATGATCCTGGCTTTAGGGTGATGTCCTAGGGGAGGATGTCTAGGTCGGGTCTATGACCCTACCCTAGGTACACTCCTTCATCATTAGCCCCCGAATGGTTCAGGGTTCGAGTGAAGGAGTTGATAATCTCTCCGATTCGGCTTTTGTGCTTTGAGAATGTCTCGCCCAGAGGTTGAATGAACATTCGTGATGGCTTCAACTGCTTGTTCAGTTGCCTTGATCCATTCTTGGTTTTGTCGAGTGAACTTTCATTGTTAAGTTTCGAGTGTTGATATGGGAAAAATCTTCCGTCTGATGGGTTGTTCTTCCGTCTGCGGATTTCATGGGATTCGAGTTTTGGGAAGCGCGCTGGGCGGAGGAGGCTGCAGTAATCGGGACGGATTAGGCAGGCCGCCTCGATCTCCATGCCACCTTTTTTGCCACATATCGCGCGCGCGACTGTTGCGGGATTTGATAAGATCGTCCGGGCCCACAAGTCAGTCACTCGGAAGTGACCTTATATAAGGCGCCGGACAAGGGCTTTTGAACAGTGCGCCCCCATTCTTCTTCCTCCTCCTCAGATTTCTCCGCTGCGCCTGCTTCTGCTCTCGGCATTGTCGCCCCGCTCGAACTCGATTCGCTGCCATGGGGAAGGAGAAGACGGTGGCGTTGGAGCGTGCGAAGAAAGCGACGGCGAAGGCGAAAGGGAAGAAGACCAGCCGGGGCGGATCTTCATCGAGGTCCGGCCTGCCGCCTGGCTAGATCCAGGGCGACTGGATTCGCTTGACAATCAGTCAAGATGACATCGACGACCTGGTTGAGGGGGGACTGATCCCCCATGAATCGGCGCGGCTCCCGGGGAATGAGACTGAGCCACAGCCGCAGGAGGGTGAGTGCGTTCTCCTTGCCACCCATGTCGACCGCGGGTTTTCTTTGCCTTCCCACCCTTTCTTTCGTGGTTTCTTGAACTTCTTTGGGGCTCAACTCCACCACTTTTCTCCAAACACCATCGTGTACCTTGCCGCTTTCGTGTCTATGTGCGAGAACTTCTTGGGTTGTCGACCACACTGGGGTCTCTTCAAGCATATATTCACATGTCGCTCTCAGACGGTCAAGAAGGCCAACCCGAGTGATGAGAGGACGCACGTGATACAGATGTGCGGAGGTCTTGGAATTTAGATGAGGAACAAAAGCACTTTCCCAACTATGATCCTTCCCGACTCGGTTCGGGGTTGGCAGTCGACCTGGTTCTACTGCAAGGACCAGCCAACCCCGGGCCAGTCGACTGGACTTCCCCCGTTTTCCATGGCTCGAGTGGAGAAGCCCTCCACCTTGAGAGTGATCTCGGAGGAGAAGGCGCAGGTGAAGGTGTTGGTCGAGCGGGTTGTCCAACTTGTTCGCGACGGAGTGACCGGTATGGACCTGTTGGAGGTCTTCCTCAGTCGATGCATCCAACCACTCCAAGCTCGAGACCATCTGATGTGAATGTAGTCGGGACTCGAGGATTCCACTCGGATCCACCCGGAGGATGTAAGTGAGGACACGGTGGAGCAGTGGCTGAGAGGTATTACCGGCAACAAGGATAATCCCGAGGGTCTAGGAGGGTGGTTCCATTCGACCATTCACGCCAGCCGGAATAGGTAAGATTCTGCATTGTCGAGTGTCTTCTTGTTTTACTATGTAGCCTCTTGTTGACGGTCGACTGTCTTTCTTTTATTCCTTGTCTTTCAGGCTCTTGTTGATATGTACTCAATGCCCAATGGAGTGCAGGAGCAAAATGTCGAGGGAGAGGCGAGCGGGGGCGAGAGCGGCGAGTGGCACTCGGATGCAGAGGAGGACGAGGAGAGCGACGACCCGAGTGACGAAGAAGAGGTCGACTCGCCTCCTCGCAAAGAAAGGAGATCCAAGCACGCTCACGACCCGGCAAGCACCCCTGACCTGGTGGCCGCACCGACTGGGCAGTCTTCAAAGCGCCCTCGGACGTCTTCTCCGGTGCTGACTGAGAAGGTATCGAAACAGCTCAAGACCGCGCCGCCTCCAGCACCAAAACCATTGAAGGTCACATCCTCCAAACCGCCGAAGGCTTTGCCCAGAATCAAAGTGACCATTCCCACCATCTCTGGGTAACCATCTGACCTGATCTTTTGGTCGACTCGAGAAATAGAACATAACTGACTGAATGCTGACATTTGCAGTGCTGCTACCTCTGGAACTTCTTCCCGCCAATACCGAGACCAGGAAATGGAAGACGTGGTTACCTCCAACCCATGTACAATTCTCGTGATCTTGTTCTTGATTATTTGGTCAATTAAATTCTGGCGATTCACTAGGGGTCGACTGATTTATTTGCAGCCCCACCCAACGTTATCGAGCTTCCGGATGATGATGAAGATGTGGCCCCGACGCCCAGGAAGAACAAAAAAGTAGCGGCTGGCAAGAAATCTCAGCTCGGACTGATGACGGAACCAACTGTCCAACAACCTAAAGATGTAGGTGGGGCCTCTGTAACTTTTGTTGTCCCATTGTCGAGTGAGCGCCCTGCACCGTCGATTGTACCAGTGTTTCCTTCAGTCGTCCAACCCCATGCCTCGGAGCTCCAAGCTACCGCATCTGGGCCGTCTGCTCCTTTCTTCACCAACTATCATGTTCGGGAAAGCCAGTTGGACGCCGCTGCGGAGGCTATCCATCAGGCTAGTGTGATGATGGAGCGGATGAAGATGGTGCACGACAACAGCCGGGCTGCTTACGATGCCAGCGTGGCTCTTCGGGCCAATGTCCAGGTAAGTTGGCTTTCGACTGACCTTGTTCTATTTGGATATGCTACCTGAAATATTTTCTTTCATACAATCTCTTATTGTTGCGTCGAATCTGTACACCCACTGGGTGTTTTGTTGTCTTTAGTATTTGCGCTCTTCCACTCGGCCTGGGCGAATGGGATCTGAACCGGTGGGGGCACGCTAAGTGCACCCACTAGGTGTAGTCCCCGAGACCGCAGTCGACTGCGGGCAGTCGACTGGGGTCTGAGTACTTTTCACTTTCCTTTCTTCCACTCGACCCGGGCAGACCGGTCGAGTGGGATCTGAACTAGTGGGGGCACGTCAAGTGCACCCGCTGGGTGTAGTCCCCGAGACCGCGGTCGACTGCTGGCAGTCGGCCGGGGTCTGAATAGTTCTTCTCTCTTTCTTCTCTTTTTTTACTCGACCCGGGCGGACTGGTCGAGTGGGGTCTGAATTAGTGGGGGCACGCCAAGTGCACCCGTTGGGTGTAGTCCCCGAGACCGCGGTCGACTGCGGGCAGTCGGCTGGGGTCTGAGTAAACTTTTAAGTTTTATTCACTCGGAAGTAAATAATCTTTGATCTTGTCGATTGGTATGTCTTTTACCTTCTGCAGAAATCTTGTACTCTCATTTCCAAGTTCGCCGAATTTGAGGAGAAGCAGAGGCAAGTCAACCTTGACTTGGAGCTGGCCCAACAAAAATTGAAGAAAGCTCAAGCTGAAGCTGCTAGTATGGAAGGTAACTGCCTGTCGACTGCTCACGTCGATCGTCCTTTAAAATATTTCTTCGATCTCTTGTTTGATCCGATTGCTTATTTTGCAGAGAAAATGAGGTTGGCTCTGGAGAAGAAGGACTTGGACCTTGCAGCTGCGCAGAAGGAGGCTCAAGATAAGACTACCCTTGCTGACCAGAAGCTGGCTTCGGTCGGAGTGCTGGAAGTGGAAGTAAGCAAGCTGAAGTCCTCTCTCACTGAATCCAACCGAGAGGTAACTCATCTGAAGAAGGATAAGATGGCTCTGAATGAGAAGCTGGAATCCATGGCTCGTAAGAGAAATGACGTGGAAGCTTATTTGAGGACTCTCGCCAAGAAGCTCTTTCTTATGCTGGAAGGTACTCCTTTTAACCCGGCTGCTTTACTGCTTGCAGGTTAGTCCTGTCCAGTCGACTCATTAACTCTTTGACTGCAGAATTCTGCCAAAACTTTGACGAGGAAACTGGACGGATCGAGACGGGTTTAGACCCTATCGTTTCTCCAGTCGGCGACGAGGCTGCCATGAATGTGCTTCGACTGGAATCTCGTGTCGCCAGTGTCACAAGTTACCTCGCTCGTCTGAAGGTGGCAGTTTCACGGATCGACTCATCACTCTGGCCAAGGGCGACGCTTCAAAATGACCTCGAATCTCTGATGACTCGGCTCAACGAGGTCCCTGGACGAGTGCAAGAATGGAAGAAGTCCTCTGCCCGGTGTGGTGCTGATGTGGCGTTGTCCTTGGTAAGATTCCACTGCAAGGAAGCCCGCCAAGATAAGCTGGCGGCGATCAAGGTCGCTAACACCAAAGGACACAATTTCCAGTCCTTTATGGAGACTTTCATAGCTGCCGCCACTCGGATTGCAGATGGAATCAACTTGGACGAATTCGTTGAACCTGCCAGCCCTCCTCCTGCCGAATGAACAAACTTTGAGATTTAAACTTGCCTTAAATTTGCCTCGGGATGCCGAGTGGTTGCTGTAACCATTAAACTCCTTCGAGCTTGATGCTCGAATACTTTTGATCCGTCGCCTATAATTTTTAGGATCAAACTGAACTTGGTTTATTTCTGAATATGTTTGTATTTGCCTTCGCATGGAATTTGCACTTTGGGATGTAGCCCTGGAGTGGAGAGTTCGATCGACTTGCGCCTCGTCGTCCCTGCGGACAGGGATGGGGCGCATGTTGTATTTGTGGCGTAGCTCGGAGAAGAAGGCCGCGGTCGACATGCACCTCGTCGTCCTTGCGGATGGGGATGGAGCGTACGTTGTACTTGTGGCATAGCTCGGAGAAGAAGGCTGCGGTCGACCTGCACCTCGTCGTCCTTGCGGATGGGGATGGAGCGTACGTTGTACCTGTGGTGTAGCTCGGAGAAGAAGGCCGCGGTCGACCTGCACCTCGTCGTCCTTGCGGATAGGGACAGACTTTAAACCTTAGGCGAGTACTGGACTGCAGCTAAGCCTCCGAGTGGGAGGGTTGCTCACCACTCGGTAGGATTTTTTAAACTTAGGCGAGTACTGGACTGCAGCTAAGCCCCCGAGTGAGAGGGTTGCTCACCACTCAGTAGGATTTTACAAACTTAGGCGAGTACTGGACTGCAGCTAATCTCCCGAGTGAGAGGGTTGCTCACCACTCGGTAGGATTTTACAAACTTAGGTGAGTACTAGACTGCAGCTAAGCTCCCGAGTGAGAGGGTTGCTCACCACTCGGTAGGATTTTACAAACTTAGGCGAGTACTGGACTTCAGCTAAGCCTCCGAGTGAGAGGGTTGCTCACCACTCGGTAGGATTTTACAAACTTAGGCGAGTACTGGACTGCAGATAAGCCCCCGAGTGGGAGGGTTGCTCACCACTCGGTAGGATTTTACAAACTTAGGCGAGTACTGGACTACAGCTAAGCCCTCGAGTGGGAGGGTTGCTCACCACTCGATAGGATTTTACAAACTTAGGCGAGCACTGGACTGCAGCTAAGCCCCCGAGTGGGAGGGTTGCTCACCACTCGATAGGATTTTACAAACTTAGGCGAGTATTGGACTACAGCTAAGCCCCCGAGTGGGAGGGTTGCTCACCACTCGATAGGATTTATTAAACTTAGGCGAGTACTGGACTACAGCTAAGCCCCCGAGTGGGAGGGTTGCTCACCACTCGGTAGGATTTTACAAACTTAGGCGAAACGGATTCGCATCAAAGCCTCCGAGTGAGAGGCTTGCTCACCACTCGGCAGGATTTTACAAACTTAGGCGAGTACTGGACTGCAGCTAAGCCCCCGAGTGGGAGGGTTGCTCACCACTCGGTAGGATTTTACAAACTTAGGCGAGTACTGGACTGCAGCTAAGCCCCCGAGTGAGAGGCATGCTCACCACTCCGTAGGATTTTACAAACTTAGGCGAGTACTGGACTGCAGCTGAGCCCCCGAGTGAGAGGCTTGCTCACCACTCGGTAGGATTTTACAAACTTAGGCGAGTACTGGACTGCAGCTAAGCCCCCTAGTGAGAGGCTTTCTCACCACTCGGTAGGATTTTACAAACTTAGGCAAAACGGATTCGCAGCTAAGCCCCCGAGTGAGAGGCTTGCTCACCACTTGGTAGGATTTTCTTTTGAACTTAGGCGAAACAGATCTGCAGCTAAGTCACACACTGGGGGATTTCAGACGCAAATAAAAGCAACAACAATCATTCAAGAGGACTGTAAAGCTCTTGTCTTTGATAAACAAATTACAAAGGTATTTCTTCTTACATTTTATTTGAACGAGTACTTAAGTATAAAAGGGGCGGAGCAGCTCCGCATTCCAAGCCCGTGGCTCGTCCTTCTTATGCTCGACACTGTAAAGGTGGTATGCTCCATTGTGGAGCACTCTGGTGACAATGAAGGGACCTTCCCAAGCTGGGGCGAGCTTGTATGGTTTCTGCTAATCCACTCGAAGAACCAAGTCACCTTCTTGAAAGGCTCGACCCTTCACGTGCCTAGCGTGGAATCGACGCAAGTCTTGCTGATAAATGGTCGACCGGATCAAGGCCATCTCTCTTTCCTCATCTAGGAGGTCAACTGCGTCTTGCTAAGCTTGTTCTGCTTCATCTTCAGAGAAGAGCTCCACTCGTGGTGCATTATGAAGCAAGTCACTCGGTAGAACAGTTTCAGCTCCATAGACCAAGAAGAATGGAGTTCGGCCAGTTGACCGATTGGGAGTTGTCCTCAATCCCCAAAGAACTGATGGAAGTTCATCAACCCAGGTGCCCGCTGCGTGCTTGAGGTCTCGCATCAGTCAGGGTTTTAGTCCTTTGAGAATCAGGCCATTTGCTCTTTCTGCTTGTCCATTCGACTGGGAATGGGTGACTGAAGCATAGTCGACTCGTGTGCCTTGTGAGGTGTAGAAGGTTCTGAACTCGTCAGAATTGAAATTCGATCCATTGTCAGTGATGATGCTGTGCGGAACCCCATACCTGAACGTCAACTCTATGATGAATCTAACAACAGTACTAGCTTCAAGATTCTTAATAGGCTTGGCTTCGATCCATTTGGTAAACTTGTCGACTGCTACAAGCACGTGAGTGTAGCCACTCCTACCAGTCTTCAGTGGACTGATGTCTACTACACAACCTTCTTCTTGTAGACGTTGTTGGGCCTCCAAGTGCAGAGGTTTGTAGGACATTAGCAAATTTCCCTCAAGTGGATGACCTAAGGTTTATCAATCTGTAGGAGGCGTAGGATGAAGATGGTCTCTCTCAAGCAACCCTGCAACCAAATAACAAAGAGTCTCTTGTGTCCCCAACACACCCAATACAATGGTAAATTGTATAGGTGCACTAGTTCGGCGAAGAGATGGTGATACAAGTGCAATATGGATAGTAGATAATAGTTTTTGTAAGCTGAAATAATAAAAACAGCAAGGTAGCAAGTGATAAAAGTGAGCGTAAACGGTATTGCAATGCTAGGAAATAAGGCCTAGGGTTCATACTTTCACTAGTGTAAGTCCTCTCAACAATACTAACATAATTGGATCATAAAACTATCCCTCAACATGCAACAAAGAGTCACTCCAAAGTCACTAATAGAGGAGAACAAACGAAGAGATTATGGTAGGGTACAAAACCACCTCAAAGTTATTCTTTCCAATCAATCCATTGGGCTATTCCTGTAAGTGTCACAAATAGCCCTAGAGTTCGTACTAGAATAACACCTTAAGATACAACTCAACCAAAACCCTAATGTCACCTAGATACTCCAATGTCACCTCAAGTATCCATGGGTATGATTATACGATATGCATCACACAATCTCAGATTCATCTATTCAACCAACACAAAGGACCTCAAAGAGTGCCCCAAAGTTTCTACCGGAGAATCACGACGAAAACGTGTGCCAACCCCTATGCATAGGTTCCCAATGTCAAGGAACTCGCAAGTTGATCACCTTAACATACATCAAGTGGCACGTGGTATCCCATTGTCACCACAGATATCCACGGCAAGACATACATCAAGTGTTCTCAAGTCTTTAAAGACTCAATCCGATAAGATTACTTCAAAGGGGAAACTCAATTCATTACAAGACAGAAGAGGGGGAGGAGAAACATAAGATCCAACTATAATAGCAAAGCTCGCGATACATCAAGATCGTGCCAAATCAAGAACACGAGAGAAAGAGAGAGAGAGAGGGAGAGAGAGAGAGATCAAACACATAGCTACTGGTACATACCCTCAGCCCCGAGGGAGAACTACTCCCTCCTCGTCATGGAGAGCGCTGGGATGATGAAGATGGCCACTGGTGAGGGTTCCCCCCCCCCTCCGGCAGGGGGCCGGAACAGGGTCCCGATTGACTTTTGGTGGCTACGGAGGCTTCTGGCGGCGGAACTCCCGATCTATCTTGCGTTCTGGAAGTTTTAGTGTATATGGAGTTATATAGGCGGAAGAAGCACGTCAGGGGAGCCACGAGGGGCCCACGAGACAGGGGGCGCACCCCCCACCCTCGTGAGCACCTCGTTCCTTCCTTGACGCGGGGTCCAAGTCCATCAGGTGTGTTTCCTTCCAGAAATAACTTCTCCAGTTGATTTCGTTCCGTTTCGACTCCGTCTGATATTCCTTTTCTTCAAAACACTGAAATAGGCATAAAACAGCAAATCTGGGTTGGGCCTCCGGTTAATAGGTTAGTCCCAAAAATAATATAAAAGTGGATAATAAAGGCCAATATTGCCCAAAACAGTAGATAATATAGCATGGAGCAATCAAAAATTATAGATACGTTAGAGACATATCAAGCATCCCCAAGCTTAGTTCCTGCTCGTCCTCGAGTAGGTAAATGATAAAAACAGAATTTTTGATGCGGAGTGCTACTTGGCATAATTTCAATGTGATTCTTCTTAATTGAGGCATGAATATTCAGATCCATAAGATTCAAGACAAAAGTTCATATTGACATAAAAATAATAACACTTCAAGGATACTAACTAAGCAATTATGTCTTCTCAAAATAACATGGCCAAAGAAAGCTATCCCTACAAAATCATATAGTCTGGCTATGCTCCATCTTCACCACACAAAATATTTAAACCATGCACAACCCCAATGACAAGCCAAGCAATTGTTTCATACTTTTGATGTTCTCAAACTTTTTCAATCTTCACGCAATACATGAGCGTGAGCCATGGACATAGCACTATAGGTGGAATAGAATGGTGGTTTTGGAGAAGACAAAAAGGGAGAAGATAGTCTCACATCAACTAGGCGTATCAACGGGCTATGGAGATGCCCATCAATAGATATCAATGTGAGTGAGTAGGGATTGCCATGCAACAGATGCACTAGAGCTATAAATTTATGAAAGATCAAAAGAAACTAAGTGGGTGTGCATCCAACTTGCTTGCTCACGAAGACCTAGTGCATTTTGAGGAAGCCCATCATTGGAATATACAAGCCAAGTTCTATAATGAAAGATTCCCACTAGTATATGAAAGTGACAACATAGGTGTGATGGCCTGGCTTATTAGGGATGATAGACTACTCATATCAATAAGGAATTCCTTCTTTTCCGGTAGCCCATTCGGACAGAACTCCAAAGTTAAGCGTGCTCAGCTCGGAGTAGTGTCAGGATGGGTGACCGACCGGGAAGTTGCTCCCGGGTGCGCATGAGTGAGGACAAAGTGCGCAGAAAAGACTAGTATTGATCTGTGGGGCCATTCTAGATCCCGCCAGGAGTAACGACCACCGGCGGGTGTGTCTGGGGCGTTACAAGTTGGTATCAGAGCCGACCCTCACGGTTACACGGATGGTTGCGGACAGGTGCGTGGTCATGTTGTTCATGACGTTTGTGACCCATCATGGCACCCGGCATGGCACATGTACCAGACTGGAAGCACAGACGTTTGTGCCAAGAGGGAACGTTCCTGTGGCCCGACAAGGACGTCGGTTCCTCTGAGTGGGGGTGTATGTGATGGCCTGGCTTATTAGAGATGATAGACTACTCATATCAAAAAGGAATTCCTTCTTTTCCGGTAGCCCATTCGGACAGAACTCCAAAGTTAAGTGTGCTCAGCTTGGAGTAGTGTCAGGATGGGTGACCGACCGGGAAGTTGCTCCCGGGTGCGCATGAGTGAGGACAAAGTGCGCAGAAAAGACTAGTATTGATCTGTGGGGCCAGTCTAGATCCCGCCAGGAGTAACGACCACCGGCGGGTGTGTCCGGGGCGTTACAATAGGAGACTCTCTATCATGAAGATCATGGTGCTATTTTGAAGCACAAGTGTGGTAAAAGGATAGTAGCATTGCCCCTTCTCTCTTTTTCTCTCATTTTTTTATTTCTTTTGGGGCTTCTCTTTTTTTATGGCCTCTTTTCTCTTTCTTTTTTTATTTGGGCTTCTTTGGCCTCTTTTTTTATTTTTTTATTTTCGTCCGGAGTCTCATCCTGACTTGTGGGGGAATCATGGTCTCCATCATCCTTTCCTCACTGGGACAATGCTCTAATAATGATGATCATCACACTTTTATTTTCTTACAACTCAAGAATTACAACTCGATACTTAGGACAAGATATGACTCTATATGAATGCCTCCGGCGGTGTACCGGGTTTTGCAATGATGCATGAGTGACATGTATGAAAGAATTATGAACGGTGGCTTTGCCACAAATACAATGTCAACTACATGATCATGCAAGCAATATGACAATGATGAAGCGTGTCATAATAACAGAACGGTGGAAAGTTGCATGGCAATATATCTCGGAATGGCTATGGAAATGCCATAATAGGTAGGTATGGTGGCCGTTTTGAGGAAGGTATATGGTGGGTGTATGATACCGGCGAAAGGTGCACGGTACTAGAGAGGCTAGCAATGGTGAAAGGGTGAGAGTGTGTATAATCCATGGACTCAACATTAGTCATAATGAATTCACATAATTATTGCAAAAATCTATTAGTTATCGAAGCAAAGTACTACGCGCATGCTCCTAGGGGGATGGATTGGTAGGAAAAGACCATCGCTCGTCCCCGACCGCCACTCATAAGGAGGACAATCAATAAATAAATCATGCTCCGACTTCATCACATAACGGTTCACCATACGTGCATGCTACGGGAATCACAAACTTCAACACAAGTATTTCTCAAATTCACAACTACTCAACTAGCATGACTCTAATATTACCATCCTCATATCTCAAAACAATTATCAAGTATCAAACTTCTCTTAGTATTCAACACACTCAAAAGAGAATTTTATTATTCATGAATACCTAGCATATTAGGATTTTAAGCAAATTACAACGCTATTTAAGACTCTCAAAATAATCTAAGTGAGGCATGAGAGTTCATCTATTTCTTCAAAATAAAACTACGACCATGCTCTATAAGATATAAGTGAAGCACTAGAGCAAATGACAAACTACTCCGAAAGATATAAGTGAAGATCAATGAGTAGTTGAATAATTATGCAACTATGTGAAGACTCTCTTACATTTAATAATTTCAGATCTTGGTATTTTATTCAAACAGCAAGCAAAGCAAAAGAAAATGAAATTCTAAGAATAGCAAACATCATCTGAAGAAGCAAAAACTTAGGATCAACCAAAAAAAATGATAGTTGTTGAAGAAGAAAGGTGGGATGCCAACCGGGGCATCGCCAAGCTTAGATGCTTGAGACTTCTTGAAATATTATCTTGGGGTGCCTTGGGCATCCCCAAGCTTGAGCTTTTGTGTCTCCTTAATTCCTCTCATATCACGGTCTCCCTAAATCTCAAAAGCTTCATCCACACAAAACTCAACAAGGACTCGTGAGATAAGTTAGTATAAACCATTGCAAAAACCTTATCATACTCTACTGTAGCAAATCCCTAAAATTATTATTCAACATTGCATACTAAATGCCTCTGCATATTTAATAGTCATATCCTCAAATAGAATCATTAAAGAAGCAAACATATGCAAACAATGCAAACATAACAGCAATCTGCCTAAACAGGATAGTTTGTAAAGAATGCTGCAACATCCATACTTCCCTAGCTCCAAAAATTATGAAAGAAAATTCCCACTGTAGTAAATTTATCAGAGCTTAATATACAAAAGGTTTCAACATTTTATTACATTCTTACTTTTCTAGGGAATTATTGCAACAGCGGTAAACTTTCTGTTTTCAAACAGCAACATGTGGACTTCTAAAATAGGCAGAGTAAAGGCTATCAATGCCAATTTTATTGAAATAAAAGATGCAAAACATTGCTCTAAATAATAGAAAGCAAATCCTAACAAAATAAATTGATGCTCCAAGCAAAACACGTATCATGTGGCGAATAAAATATAGCTCCAAGTAAAGTTACCGATGAACGAAGACGAAAGAGGGGATGCCTTCCGGGGCATCCCCAAGCTTAGGCTCTTGGTTGTCCTTGAATATTACCTTGGGGTGCCTTGGGAATCCCCAAGCTTAGGCTCTTGCCACTCCTCATTCCATAGTCCATCGAATCCTTACCCAAAACTTGAAAACTTCACAACACAAAACTTCACAGAAAACTCGTAAGCTCCGTTAGTATAAGAAACTAAATCACCACTTCAAGGTACTGTAATGAACTCATTCTTTACTTATATTGGTGTTAAACCTACTGTATTCCAACTTCTCTATGGTTTATAAACTATTTTACTGGCCATAGATTCATCAAAATAAGTAAACAACACATGAAAAACAGAATCTACCAAAAACAGAACAGTCTGTAGTAATCTGGATCAAACATATTGTAACGCCCCGGACACACCCGCCGGTGGTCGTTACTCCTGGTGGGATCTAGACTGGCCCCACAGATCAATACTAGTCTTTTTTGCGCACTTTGTCCTCACTCATGCGCACCCAGGAGCAACTTCCCGGTCAGTCACCCATCCTGACACTACTCCAAGCTGAGCACGCTTAACTTCGGAGTTCTGTCCGTATGGGCTCCAGGAAAAGAAGGAATTCCTTATTGGTATGAGTAGTCTATCATCCCTAATAAGCCAGGCTATCACATACACCCCCACTCAGAGGAACCGACGTCCTCGTCGGGCCACAGGAACGTTCCCTCTTGGCACATACGTCTGTGCATCCAGTCCGGTACATGTGCCATGCCGGGTGCCATGATGGGTCACAAACGTCATGAACAACATGACCACACACCTGT